>NC_142609.1:18862466-19162466 GCF_041222555.1 Hakea prostrata | reverse complement strand
GATTTTTATAATTTAATTTGTGGTTATACCCACATGGTTCAGCTGGAATTAGTCCTATATCTTCCAAATATGATGTGATTATCAATTCTATTTGCATCCTAAATTGCAACAAAACATTCTTGTAGTCATATTATATCTTTACTCGACAACTCTTTTTATGGATCTTTAGCTCAATAGGTAGAGCACTTGGAACATGAGCATGTTTCACGAGAAGGTAGTTCAAATCTACCAAGAATTTTTGATTCAGTGATGAATTTGGATTATACATGATGAAGTCTAATTTTAGTTAATGTTGTATGTAACGTTAATATTTTGTTTGGTCTCCAATTATTATATAGTTTGATGAAAGGCAGAGAATCAATGTGCCCATGTGGACAAGGTGGGATGGTATTGTGAATGTCTCGCTGATGCGGATCACTTATGCTTCTGGATCCGGCTGAGTCACCTCTCGTATCCGGGACGATGAGTCCTGCAAAAAAGGTTAGATGCGGGCCAGCTTGTGTGCCGGGCAACCGCCTCCGATGATGAAGTCAGACAACGAAGAGCGAGAGGTCTCGTGTCAAAGCTACACAAGAATAGACTCAGTGTGTATTGGATTGCCTACCGGAGGGGTAGATCTGTGCATTTATAGTGTGGGTGTTACCTTTTATGTATTTTGTAAGTTGACCCGACAGGAGCCGTTACCTGTCCGGAGATCTCGCCTTTCGGTTATTAGTCCCCACTTCAGTCGGTAGCGGAGTTGACTGTCCTTACTGGGAGAGTACCTTATTTGGGATGTGCGTCCCATTCATCGTAGTCGGTAACGTCCCGACTACATGTAAAGCCCCACTCGGGTTATACCCGTTTTAACCATAGAGGTTCCATATCATAAGCCCCCTATCCTAATCATTATTTCGGGATAGTAATGAGGTTCCATCCGGTCTGGACAGATGATTATTCGGGAAGTTCCCCGATCCTTGAACGGAGTATCGTCTGCTCTTGCTATTACTCCACGTTAGTCGGGAAGTATTAAAAACATTAACTCAAGATGCATTAAATGCTTGTCATGAAGTGACCGGCCGTTTTTTCCTTTTTGTAACGGCTCCTCGAGTTCCTCACCCAGTCTGCAGATGACACGTCAAATGCTACGAGTAGGCTCATCATGAGCTTTTTCGGGGAGTCGAACCGTCTTCCTTTCGTAACCGTCGATCATCAATGGGTATAACTGTTCAATCAAAAGGTGTAATGCCTCATTCGATTTGTATAAATAGGAGTTCTCCTCTTCATTTCCTTTTACAATGCTTGCTCCGCTCTCGACCAAGAACCGATCCCGCCCATCTCTCAACGTCTCTTAAGTTCCCGTCTTCAATCAGTAAGTCTTCTTTCTCCTTATTCCTCCTTATGGCACCGAGAAAATATAAGGCCCCGAAGAGACCAAAAGTCAGTTTGAGGGGTTTTAGGCATCAGCCTAAGGTTCCCATTCCCGTCTACCGGGAGAAACGTCGTTGAGCAGAGGGATACACTAGTGAAGGTGATAGTGATCAAACCCGGAAATTCAACCTTACCGGGGATCGTCTCAAGGATCTTCACGAACAAACCTCAGAGGAGCGATCTGGTTCCTCTAGCAGTTCTACCGAAGACGATGACCCTCGGGTTGCTTGGGAGATTCATGAGATGTTCCGTAAGGACAAAGAAAAACGCGAAGCTCAAACCCCGACCATTCCAGCGGTTCAGGGCGAAGTAGAACCCGAAATAGAAGCCATTCCCAGTGTTGAGTCCCGAGAAGGTCCTGATCGGGATTCAAACTTGAATCTAGCCATTGTTTCTGAGTCTGCTACAGCTTCTGTTGAAAGCGTTTTGAGACCCGAGTCCACTGCCACATCCCGGGATCCTCCGGCTTCAACTTCACAAGCTTTTCCACATACAGACATTTCATCTACCTCCCGGTCGTCAAGATCGAAAGCTCCTCCTCGTCCACCTTTTCAACGCCCAAGCGGCTTTCGGGGGCCTATTCCTCGTAAGCCCGATCGCAAAAAACTGGACTCTGCCGCTCTAGCATTGGCCGAGTCTGAGCCTTTAAGTCCTTGGCATGTCGATTTTGTCCAAAACTCCTCGGGACCAGAGTTTTATCTCTGTTCCCTTTTTCCTGAAGATTTAGAAAGGTTTAAACTTAGCTTTGGTGTACCCAAGGGATACCAAATCATTCTCCCGACGGATAGTCAGAGAGTGAACAGTCCTCCGAAGGGATTTTATCCCTTGTACTACGATGCCTTCATCGGGGGGTTGCGTCTTCCTCTCGCACTATCTTTTTGTTGATGTGCTTGACCACTACGGGCTTAGCCCGTCTAATTTGAGCCCGAACAGTTGGCGGATCATGATCAGGTTCTTCGGCTTCTGTAAGGCTCTAGGAGTCTTCCCGACTTTCGGCCTATTCCATCATTATTACTCCCTTCATCCTCATAGCCAACGCAGTTGGTTTTTTCTGTCCAAGAGGATTTCCCCTTCTCAAGGGAATTTTATTTTGAAAGACTCCCTCCCGTCCACCACCAAGAAGTGGCGGGAGTTTTATCTTTTTTTCAAGCCACCTTCTCCCGAGCCCTTCCGTACTCAATTCCAAGAAGTTCCCAAGGGGAAGATTGATCGTCTAAATATTCCTGTCGGCCTATATCCCGACGAGGAGAGATATGTTGACATAATTAACATGGTTGACGATGATGAGCTCGCAGTCCATGGGTATTCCATGGAGTATGAGTCAGTTCTTCGGCTGTGGGGTTTCTCCCCGAGTAAGTCTTTGTTTTATTGTTTTACTGTCATCCATGTTGTGCTGACCTGATACATCTTCTTTGTTTTCCAGTGAGCCAAAACATTTCTGAGGATGACCTTTTGGCGATGGCGCTCGGGAATATGGACGAGGCAAGAAGGTGGAAACCTGTGCCTTCTAGCAAACCATCTGCTTCGGGAGTGCTGAAAACAAAAACCCCAGCACAAGTTCCCACGGCTGCAAAGACAGTTCCCCCCTCTAGCCGACCATTTCCTGAGGTAATAACGATCGGGACTGATAAAAGTCCAAAGAAGAAAGCTCCTTCCTCGGGAGCTGAGAAACGTAAAGCGGACGGCCTTCCTCGCCTTCCAAAAAGGGTTCGTATCGACGAACCTGCCCGGGAGATCGCTCCCTCCTCTTCAGCCGGTGATCTCGGTCTTAACACCGTTTTTGGTGATTCCGGGTACGCCGAACAGTGGCTGAATGAGGCCACAAATGATGCTGACCAAATGTATCTGCGTAATCTCCCGAATAGGGAGTTTTTCAATGAAGGATTCAGGTACCTTTCTTAATTCATCTGTCTTTTTCTCCCGCCTCCTTATTTTCATTCTTCTTATCCGGGAAGCATTTCTTTTTCAGATACGTTGCTGGTGTTGTGCACATTTTTTCCGAGTCTCTCCGTAGGGCTCGGGATCAAGCTAAGCAGTTAGCGCTGGCCGAACAGCTCCACGGGGAGTCGAACGTTCGGGCCCGTACTGCTATAACCGAAAAGGGAGAGGCGGAGAAGAAGTTGAAAGAGGTCGAAGAGAAAGCGGCCAAGTTGAAGAAGGAAAGGGATGTCCTTTCCAAAAGCAAAAGTAAATATAAAGGGAAGGTCAATGACCTGGAAGAGAGAGTCGGGAAGGTTACTGAAGATTTGAGGGCGTCTGAGGCCCTCTTGGTGGCGGAGAAGAATGAAAATGCCCAGCTGAGAGACAAGGTTAAAGGAGTTGGAGTCCTCGGGACCTGAAGCCTCTAGACGGGGTGTGTTGGAGGAATACTTCATGACTCGAGAATTTAAAAATCTTACTTTGGCTATTGCTACTCCCGCCTTCAAGAGAGGTATGCGCGTTGCCTTTAAAAAGGCTCCGGAGCAGACGGATCTTCCTCGTCCCCTAGAGTTGGAGAAGCTCTTGGACCCTCAGGTTTACGATGAGCTCAATCGCCCCCGTCCCGAAGGTCTCCCCGAACTTGAAGTCTTCCCTTTTCCCGATGCTGTGGATTATATTGATCCTCTTCCCCAACCTTCTCCCGAGGATGAAGTAGGAGGGGAGGGTGAAGACGAAGAAACAACAGCTCGAGAAGAGGTTAGTGAGCTACAAGATGAACCAGATCGAGGAGAGGAAGAGGTCCAAGGTTCCCCTGCTGATACCGCAGGTATGCTGGAGTCCCTTGAAGGTGCGATTGAACCGGCTACTGGAGAAGATCTTCCCGGGAGTCCTTCTGTGAAGATTGACTAAGACTTGTTGAGACTTTAGACACTGTAATCCTTTTGATTTTCCTTTTTGTCCTGGCCTTAAATACTGTAATCCTTTCATGAATGAATCAAGTATTCCTCTATTTTTTGTTGCACAAAAGTGACCAAACGGCTTCCCTCTGCGGATCGACGAGATAGACAATCGGGTGTGTATCTCTTTAAGAAAAAGATGTTAGTTCCTTCAAAAAGGAGTAATAAATCAATCGGGTATGGCCCGAATGACTTGTATCTTTTTTAGAAAAAGATGTAAGTTCCTTCAAAAGGAGTAATTAATCAATCGGGTGTGACCCGAGTGACTTGTATCTTTTTAAGAAAAAGATGTAAGTTCCTTCAAAAAGGAGTAATTAGAAAATCGGGTGTGGCCCGAATGACTTGTATCTTTTTTAGAAAAAGATGTAAGTTCCTTCAAAAGGAGTAATTAATCAATCGGGTGTGACCCGAGTGACTTGTATCTTTTTAAGAAAAAGATGTAAGTTCCTTCAAAAAGGAGTAATTAATCAATCGGGTGTGACCCGAGTGACTTGTATCTTTTTAAGAAAAAGATGTAAGTTCCTTCAAAAAGGAGTAATTAATCAATCGGGTGTGACCCGAGTGACTTGTATCTTTTTAAGAAAAAGATGTAAGTTCCTTCAAAAAGGAGTAATTAGACAATCGGGTGTGGCCCGAGTGACTTGTATCTTTTTTAGAAAAAGATGTAAGTTCCTTCAACAAGGCATTATGTAAACGGGATGGACCCGAATTTAAAAAGGGCAAATGTAAACGGGTGCACCCGAATTTATTATCTTCTCAAAAGATATGGCCTTGTAAGAGACATAGGCATAAACGGGACAGACCCAATTCTGATAAGGGTCATTGGTAGAACTTTCTTAAATTGGTGGAATTCCATGAACGATCGATGGGTTTTCCACTCTCCACATCATTTAGTCGGTATGATCCCGGCCTTGTTTCTTTTTCTACCAGGTAAGGTCCTTCCCACGTTGGAGTTAGCTTTCCTTGATTTCTCGGATCTGAAGCCCCAGTACGTCTCAAAACCCGATCTCCCGACCGGTATCTTCGGTTTTTAACCCGAGAATTATAGTGTTGTGCTGCTCTCCTTTGATACAACAGATTCTTCTGTTGTGCTCTTGTTCGGACTTCTTGCACAAGATCTAAATTCTCCCTTAGGCCCTGGTTATTCTGTCCCTCATCAAATACATCATATCGCAATGATCCAGCCAACACTTCTACGGGAGCTAAGGCTTCAGTTCCATAGGCTAAACAAAAAGGAGTTTCGCCAGTCGGGGTTCGTACCGTAGTTCTGTACGACCAGAGAACACTCGGGAGTTCCTCGACCCACATTGCCTGATTATCCTCCAACCTTTTCTTGATCCCATCGAGAAGTGTCCTGTTGGTGACTTCCACTTGCCCATTGCTCTGAGGATAGGCCACCGAGGCGAATCGATGATCTATATGGTATCTCATACAGAAGGATTTGAACCCTGTGCCTTCAAATTGTTTGCCATTGTCTGTCACCAAGATCCGGGGTATCCCGAATCTATATATTATCTTTTCTTCAAAAAACTTTTCCATCTGTTTCTCTGTGATGGAAGATAACGGTTCAGCCTCGACCCATTTTGTGAAGTAATCTATTGCAACCACCATATACTCCCGATTCTTGGGAGCTTTTGGTAGTTTCCTGACTAGGTCCATTCCCCACATCGCAAATGGTGTCGGGTTTGAGACGGATATCATGGGGACTGCTGGTAACTTCGGGACATTAGCGTGTTTCTGGTATCGTTCGCATTTGCGGACATACTCAATCGCGTCCTTTTGTACTGTAGGCCAGAATATACCCGACCTTAATACCTTTTGTGCCAACGCCTTTCCGCCCATATGTGCACCACATATCCCCTCGTGGATCTTAGCTAGGGCATAAATTGCCTGGGATGGCCCAACACATCTCAAGAGAGGATTCGTGAACGACCTCCTATACAGCTGGTCCCCGACCATGGTGAATCGAGTGGTCTGATTCCGGACTCTTTTTGCTTCCTTTGGATCAGTCAGGAGAAGGTCGTCCCAAATATACGTAATCAAAGGTGTAGTCCAGTCTGGTTCCTTATTGATCTCAAAGGTTTCTACCTCCTGGATGCTCGGGCTGCTTAGTTCTTCAATGTAAGCTGCCGAGTCCAGGTTTTTGTAGTTTGCCATTGACAATCGGGAGAGTTCGTCCGCGTTTTCATTTTCTTTTCTGGGTATTTGTCGGTATGTTACCCATTCAAAGAAAGCTTGAAACTGTCCAACCTTGACTAAATACTTAGCCATTCTTTCATCCTTTGCTTCATATTCCCCCTTGATTTGATTGACAATCAGTTGAGAATCACTTCTTACTTCTAACTCCCGAACTCTGAGGGCTCGGGCCACTCGTAAGCCTGCTATGACAGCTTCGTATTCTGTTTCATTGTTTGAGACTGGGAATTTAAACCTTATAGCATAGCTAATGGTGAAGTTCTTGGGACTACAGAGGGTCAAGCCTGCTCCCGATCCTGAAACATTGCTCGAACCATCAACATGCAGAATCCATAAGTCGGATACTCCAGCCGTTGACATTTGGTCGTTCCTCTGCGGTAGAGTGCTTTCGACAACAAAGTCGGCCAGTACCTGAGCTTTTATGGCCGTCCTAGGTCTGAACTCGATCTGGTACTCGTTAAGCTCCACCGACCACCCGACCATCCTTCCTGCCACATCGGGCCTTTGAAGTATTTTCTTTAGTGGAAAATTAGTCTGGACTACTATCGGATGTGATTGGAAGTAGGGCCTCAGTTTTCGTGATGCCACCAGAAGCGCCAACGCCTGCTTATCCACGTCCGGGTACCGCGTCTCAGCATCTATAAGCACATGGCTCACATAATAGACCGGGTTCTGAATGGTGTCTCCTCTAACCAGCACTGCACTGACCGCTGTTGGCGAAATTGCAAGATAAACTGTAAGAGTTTCCCCGGTTAGGGGTCGGGCCAAGACAGGTGTCGTTCCGAGATATTTTATAAGATGATCAAAAGCCCGTTGGCATTCCTGTGTCCAAGTGATTGCTCCGGAGCTTGATGTAGTTTTCAAAGCTTTGAAGAACGTGTTGCACTTTTCTCTTGCTCGGGATATGAAACGGTTTAAAGCGGCTACCCTCCCAGTCAAACACTGAATTTCTTTTATAGTAACGGGTGGTGCCATCTCGATCAGTGCTTTGATCTTTTCTGGGTTAGCCTCGATTCCTCTTTGAGAAACCATGAACCCGAGGAACTTTCCCGAGGATACCCCAAAAGCGCATTTTTTAGGGTTCAAGCACATTTGGTACGTTCTAAGTACATCAAACGTCTCTTCCAAGTCAGTCAAATGCTTTTCCCGTGCCAAACTCTTTACGAGCATGTCGTCTACATAAACCTCCATGTTCCGCCAGATCTGCCGTTGAAAAATTTTATTGACAGCTCTCTGATAAGTTGCCCCTGCATTTTTCAACCCGAACGGCATCACTCGGTAGTAATAACTTTCCCGATCGGTCATAAAGGAAGTGTGTTTTTCATCCTCCCGACTCATTAGAATTTGGTTATATCCCGAGTATGCATCCATGAAACTGAGGACTTCGTGGCCAGCAGTAGCATCAATCAGAAGATCAATCCTCGGGAGGGGATAACAATCTTTAGGGCAGGCTTTGTTCAAATTCGTGTAGTCGGTACACATTCTCCATTTCCCGTTCGCCTTCTTTACCATAACTACATTGGCCAGCCAGGTTGGGCATTCAATTGGTTCTATGAAACCCGACCATTCCAATTTTTCCACCTCGACTCTGATTGCTTCATGTTTTTCTATCGCAAAATTCCTTTGTCTTTGGATGACCGGGGTAGCTTCCCTTCGTATCCAGAGTTTGCGCTCTGCTACCCGCCTATCTATCCCGGGCATGTCATTTGCCGACCATGCAAAGATATCTGCATGATCACACAAGAACCGAGTAAGCTCTTTCTTGAAATCTTCTGGTTGCTCCGAGCCAATAAATTTCCCTCGGTCGGGGAGAGATTGACTGAGTTGGATCCTTTCCAACTTTTCTACGGGCTCCGCCCGTTGCATGCTTTCCTCATCACGATCGTCCCTAACTTCGACGTTCATGGCTGTTCTCGAATTTTCTGGCTTACGTTTTTCCTTCAAGTAATTTGTATAACATTGGCGGGAAGCCGATTGATCTGAACAACATTCCCCGACTCCTGATTCGGTCGGGAACTTTAACTTCATATGTCTGGGAGACACGACTGCTTCAAGTGCATTCAGTGTCGGTCGTCCCAGAATGACATTGTATGCTGACAGCTCCCTTACCACCAAGAAGTTTACCCGAACCAATGTATCTCGGGGTGACTTCCCGACTTTGAGATCCAGATGGATCGTTCCCTCCGCCACTGTGGAGGATCCTGCGAAACCATACAGTGGTGTTGACGACTGTGTCAGCAGATCATCGGCCAACTTTAATATTTTGAAGGCATCATACGAGATAAGATCAACAGAGGATCTTGTGTCCACCAAGACTCGGTGAACTTCCCGATTTGCTATTTTAACTTTGATGATAATCGCGTCATCATGTGGCGATATAACACCATCTAAGTCTGCGTCCGTAAAAGTTACTGGTTCGGGACATGCCGGATTTTGCCTTTTCTTAGGCAAATGAACAGCCCCTACGAACCAAGCCTTTTGCTTTGCTTTTCTGATTGATTCCACAGTTGGTCCTCCCATAATCACGTACATAGGCTTTTCTTCCCGATCCGCCTTTTCTTTTCCCTTGTCCGCTTTTTTGGCAACCTCCTTCGGACTTGGGGATCGGCCTCTCTTTTTTGGCGCGGGTGATCGTGCTCGGTTCTTTCCCGATTGCTTTACATACTGACCTAGCTTTCCTTGTTGAATCAGTTTCTCTATTTCAAACTTCAGATTCCGACAGCCATCCATGTGATGGCCGTAATCTTGGTGGAACCGACAGTATTTTGTCATATCCCGATCCTCTGGAGGTGCACGTATCTTTCTGGGCCACTTCAACGAGTTTTTATCCCGAATATTCATCAGGATTTCTGATGGCTTTGTGTTTAGAGGAGTATAGCTCATTCTCTCTTGGTCACACTTCCATCTACTTTTTGATCTCTGATTCTTGTCACTCGGGGAAGGTTTGTCCACGTCCCGATCTGACCTTCTGTCCCGATCTGCCTTGACTCGGGCGTTTATCACTTCATAGACACTGGCTTGCTTCTGACACCTGCGTAACAGCATCCCGTTCGTTCTTGGCTTGTCCGTTAACAGGACTTCCAGAAGTCTTTGGTGCGTGATACCACTCCAAAGCGCACTGTACGCAACTTGATCATCAAGCTCCTCGATCTCGATGGCGACCTCGTCGAATCTTTTCAGATAATCCCGAATAGACTCATTCCGTCCTTGTCGTATGCCAAAGAGACTATCGGATGTCTTTTTAATCCCGATCACGCTGCGGAATCGGGCTATGAATTTCTGGGCCAACTCCCGGAAATTGTTTATTGATGCCGGTCGTAGACTGCTGAACCATTTAATGGCTGGGCCCTTGAGTGACGCTGGAAATGTTCTGCAGAGCAATTCATCCTCCCGACCTAATACGGTCATCACTGATTTGAAGTAACTGATATGCTCCTTTGGATTTGTTTTCCCTTCGAAAGGGGTGAAGGATGGCATGATAAAATTTCTAGGGAGAGGCATGTTCATGATCTCGTCCGAGAACGGCTCCCGGTCCACCACATCAAGATCTTCGTCACGATCCCGATCTTCCAACTTTCTTTCGACCTCGGCTACTCGCCTTCGCAGCCGGTTCTGCCTTGCACCGTCCTCATCAGATTCGACACGTTCCCCTCTCGATCGAGGAGTTGTAGCCTCCTTCCTTTGGGATGGTGCCCGAGATGTCGAAATTCTCAACTTTGAAGGTCGGGGTTGGCTTTCCCCTTCTTCTTCCTTATCCACGATCTCCTCGACCTCCTCCCGACGACTCCTAGGGGGCAAGGATCCTGTTTTAGGCGGCAACGAGATGCGCTCTAAAGCACTGATCCTTGTCCCATTGGGCGTGGTTTGGCGTTTGCTACGATCGGGATGTGTTTCCCTTTGTTCCCTAGTATTTTTTACTCTTGGGATACGCTTTGGATGTCGGGCTCCTCGTACTGTCCTGAAGGCTCTCATTAGCCTACCCGACTGGGTATTACGCCTTGGTCCTTGTTCGACCCCGATTTGATGCACCAAACCGCGTAATACCCCCTGCATTTCGAGCATGCCTTTTCGTATCTCGTCCATATCTGCCATAATGGCCTGGTCCCAAGGACCTCGCGATGTTCCTTCTTCATTGGGATCTTCCAGAACCAGGTTGTCCGGAAGTCCCTCTTGTTCTTCGTGGATTGACAGATCAATCATTTCTTCGGGAATTACTCGATCATCCCCGGTACTTTCTTGTCGGGAACGTCCGTTGGCTCGTCGCACCATGGCTTCCAAGCTTTGTCGTTCCCACAAACGGCGCCAAACTGATGCGGATCACTTATGCTTCTGGATCCGGCTGAGTCACCTCTCATATCCGGGACGATGAGTCCTGCAAAAAAGGTTAGATGCGGGCCGGCTTGTGCGCCGGGCAACCGCCTCCGATGATGAAGTCAGACAACGAAGAGCGAGAGGTCTCGTGTCAAAGCTACACAAGAATAGACTCAGTGTGTATTGGATTGCCTACCGGAGGGGTAGATCTGTGCATTTATAGTGTAGGTGTTACCTTTTATGTATTTGGTAAGTTGACCCGACAGGAGCCGTTACCTGTCCGGAGATCTTGCCTTTCGGTTATTAGTCCCCACTTCAGTCGGTAGCGGAGTTGACTGTCCTTACTGGGAGAGTACCTTATTTGGGATGTGCGTCCCATTCATCGCAGTCGATAACGTCCCAATTATATGTAAAGCCCCACTTGGGTTATACCCGTTTTAACCATAGAGGTTCCATATCACGCATAAGACAAAACCTAGGATGATATATTTTCAAGTGCCCTACCTAGGTTGAACACATATTAGCATTTAACCACAATGTATGAAATTTGTGTAAGTTTAAATCATATGTGTTTTAAGTTTTTTATTTGGTCTTTTTTTTTTTTTTAATTAATCAAAAGCCTATTTTATGCATACCATACAAGATTTTTTTTTTTTGGGTGAAAGAAATGTGCCCATTTTGATACAAACATACAAAACTTCACTAGCAAGAAATGAAAAATGGGCACAAAAACATGAAAAATTAAGAATGGGCGAGAAGTGTTGCCATACAACCCCTTAGTTTCTGAATTTGCTAAATACTCTAACAATGGATTTTTTTTAAAACTATGATCTGATGTATGCAATGTAAGTTTACACGAGGTATAGCATGTAGATCCTTGTTTGGTTAAGATGTCCAAGGTGGATGTTTCAGGGTTAAATATCATTTTGGATGACTAGAATAGGGTGTTATAGTTTTCTTATCCATTTCATTTTAAACTTATGTTGATTGTCCCCCCTACCCCCCCCCCCTTTTCTTCTTTTCCTCCTCCTTTTTCTCTGTCTTTTACAACATTTTTTTTGTACTTCACCCACTGACGTTTTTATAAACATGTTCAAGAGCATATTAGCAATACAAAATTAATTGAGAGGGCTACGGGTGAAGTTACCTTGTGGATATAGTCGAGGTGCACGTAAGTTGACCAAACGAACCTCAGATCCCCCCCCACCCACCCTAAAAGAACAAATTTAATTAGTTGAAGTCGAATGGAACAATCATCACCAACTTGGATAACTTTTTCAATGTCATTAAGGTATTATTTTGAAATAACTCAATCGAAAAGCACAAAGAAACATTATACATTGCATTACATATGCGAAACTTGATCAAATTGAAGAATTGAGCTGAATTTGATTTATATAGGGGAGAATGCTATGGAAAATAAAAGCACTGACATTGATAGGAGAGACAATGCAATTATTAATTGTCATCAAGCCTCAGCTGAAACATCTGCCTATCATCTTTCTAAACAATAGAAAATATGCACGTCTCTAAGATTTTTTGAATAGTAAAGGACCCCACACAACCCAAAAGCCAAACACAAAACCGAAGGCCATGCTAATATAGAACCATTCAATTTGAAAGGCACAACCTTTGTATGATCCTCTTCCAATATCGTTGTCAAGCCAATATCAAGTACAAATTTGCGTGAGTGGAGGCCAACAAAGTTCTAGAGTGTTCCCCATAAAATTGGATACATTAAATCTTTGGAGTTGGGTACTCAATGGAATGCTACTTGACAAACTATTATAAGACAAATTTAAGACGCTTAAAAATATTAGGTTTGACATGCTTTGGGGAATGCCACCAAAGAGTCTCTTTATTGATAAATCAAGAGATTACAACAATTACATCTCCCCAAGGATGTTTCGCGTTAGATGATTTCTTAATAAATTCAATGATTGCAACCCAACAATACTTATCAACTCTTTGGGAATCTCTTCAAACAAATGGTTGTCTGAAAGATCTAAGCTAATTAAAAGCTTGAGAAGAGTGGTGCTATATTGAAGCTCCTTTCCTTTGGTAGTTGAACAAACCTCCATTGCATGACCTTTGTAGTGCATGGACAATAAAGTTGATACTCATAAAAAGTATAAAAACATAGAGGAACTCATAGTTAAGTTCGCTTTGTGGCCATAGAACTTAACTTTTTGAAGCACTGAGGTATGGTTATTATGAGCAAGATTAAGGATTTGAAGTGAAGATAGATCACTAAGTTCTAGTGGAATGCCACCCCCAAAATTGATTGAATGCATGATCAAAACTATTAGACATAGTAAACTTTTCCACATCCAAGTCGGTATGCTTCAAGAAAACTTGTTCATCATAAGGTCAATAAGCCGTAACATTGAAACATTTTGCAGGGGTGAAGGTAATGTACCTGAAAGAAGATTGTTGTTCAAATGCAACGATAGAAGACCATAGGCTGATTCGAGAGAACTTGGAACCCTTGCAGTTAAATTGTTACGCCCCAAATTTATTACTTCCAATGACTACCAAGTAATCCAAAAATTAGGGATATCCCAGATAAGAGATTGTTAGAGAGATTAAGAAATGTCAATTTACAATAAAGATAGAAAATTTCAATAGCCATAAATGAAAAATGGGCAAAAAAATGTGAAAAACTAAGTATGGGCGAGAAGCGTTGCCATACAACCCCATGGTTTCTAGATTTGCAAAATACTCTAACAATGGTTTTTTTTATCTATGATTTGAGAGATGTAATGTAAGTTTAGATCAGGGTATAGCGTGTAGATCCTAGTTTGGTTAAGATGTCCTAGGTGGATGTTTTAGGGTTAAATGTCATTTTGGATGACAAGAATAGGGTGTTACACTTTTCCCATCCATGTCATTTAAAGCTTGTGTTGATTGTCCCTCCCCCCCCCCCCCCCTTATTTTTTTCCCCATGTCTTCTCTATCTTTTACCACATTTCTTTGTTTTTCACCCACTGATGTTTTTATAAACATATGCAAGAGCTTACTTGCAATACTTAATTAATTGAGAGGGCTACGGGTATAGCCACTGCATATTTAAATTTTATGTCAAAGTTACCTTGGGAATATAATCGTGGTGCATGTAAGCAGACCCGAACCTTAAATCCCCCCTGGAAAAAAAAAGCTCTTTCAATGTCAGACGTTATAACATCATTCACTAAGGAACTATTTTGAAATAACTCAATTGAAAAGCACACAGAAACATTATAAATTGCACCACATATGCGAAACTTGATCAAATTGAAGAATTGAGCTAAATTTGATTTATATAGGGGAGAATGCTATGGAAAATAAAAGCACTGACATTGATAGGAGAGACAATGCAATTATTAATTGTCATCAAGCCTCAGCTGAAACATCTGCCTATCATCTTTCTAAACAATTGAAAATATGCACGTCTCTAAGATTTTTTGAATAGTAAAGGACCCCACACAACCCAAAAGCCAAACACAAAACCGAAGGCCATGCTAATATAGAACCATTCAATTTGAAAGGCACAACCTTTGTATGATCCTCTTCCAATATCGTTGTCAAGCCAATATCAAGTACAAATTTGCGTGAGTGGAGGCCAACAAAGTTCTAGAGTGTTCCCCATAAAATTGGATACATTAAATCTTTGGAGTTGGGTACTCAATGGAATGCTACTTGACAAACTATTATAAGACAAATTTAAGACGCTTAAAAATATTAGGTTTGACATGCTTTGGGGAATGCCACCAAAGAGTCTCTTTATTGATAAATCAAGAGATTACAACAATTACATCTCCCCAAGGATGTTTCTGCGTTAGATGATTTCTTAATAAATTCAATGATTGCAACCCAACAATACTTATCAACTCTTTGGGAATCTCTTCAAACAAATGGTTGTCTGAAAGATCTAAGCTAATTAAAAGCTTGAGAAGAGTGGTGCTATATTGAAGCTCCTTTCCTTTGGTAGTTGAACAAACCTCCATTGCATGACCTTTGTAGTGCATGGACAATAAAGTTGATACTCATAAAAAGTATAAAAACATAGAGGAACTCATAGTTAAGTTCGCTTTGTGGCCATAGAACTTAACTTTTTGAAGCACTGAGGTATGGTTATTATGAGCAAGATTAAGGATTTGAAGTGAAGATAGATCACTAAGTTCTAGTGGAATGCCACCCCCAAAATTGATTGAATGCATGATCAAAACTATTAGACATAGTAAACTTTTCCACATCCAAGTCGGTATGCTTCAAGAAAACTTGTTCATCATAAGGTCAATAAGCCGTAACATTGAAACATTTTGCAGGGGTGAAGGTAATGTACCTGAAAGAAGATTGTTGTTCAAATGCAACGATAGAAGACCATAGGCTGATTCGAGAGAACTTGGAACCCTTGCAGTTAAATTGTTACGCCCCAAATTTATTACTTCCAATGACTACCAAGTAATCCAAAAATTAGGGATATCCCGGATAAGAGATTGTTAGAGAGATTAAGAAATGTCAATTTACAATAAAGATAGAAAATTTCAATAGCCATAAATGAAAAATGGGCAAAAAAATGTGAAAAACTAAGTATGGGCGAAGCGTTGCCATACAACCCCATGGTTTCTAGATTTGCAAAATACTCTAACAATGGTTTTTTTTATCTATGATTTGAGAGATGTAATGTAAGTTTAGATCAGGGTATAGCGTGTAGATCCTAGTTTGGTTAAGATGTCCTAGGTGGATGTTTTAGGGTTAAATGTCATTTTGGATGACAAGAATAGGGTGTTACACTTTTCCCATCCATGTCATTTAAAGCTTGTGTTGATTGTCCCTCCCCCCCCCCCCCCTTATTTTTTTCCCCATGTCTTCTCTATCTTTTACCACATTTCTTTGTTTTTCACCCACTGATGTTTTTATAAACATATGCAAGAGCTTACTTGCAATACTTAATTAATTGAGAGGGCTACGGGTATAGCCACTGCATATTTAAATTTTATGTCAAAGTTACCTTGGGAATATAATCGTGGTGCATGTAAGCGGACTGCATTGAACCTTAAATCCCCCCTGGAAAAAAAAGCTCTTTCAATGTCGACGTTATAACATCATTCACTAAGGAACTATTTTGAAATAACTCAATTGAAAAGCACACAGAAACATTATAAATTGCACCACATATGCGAAACTTGATCAAATTGAAGAATTGAGCTAAATTTGATTTATATAGGGGAGAATGCTATGGAAAATAAAAGCACTGACATTGATAGGAGAGACAATGCAATTATTAATTGTCATCAAGCCTCAGCTGAAACATCTGCCTATCATCTTTCTAAACAATTGAAAATATGCACGTCTCTAAGATTTTTTGAATAGTAAAGGACCCCACACAACCCAAAAGCCAAACACAAAACCGAAGGCCATGCTAATATAGAACCATTCAATTTGAAAGGCACAACCTTTGTATGATCCTCTTCCAATATCGTTGTCAAGCCAATATCAAGTACAAATTTGCGTGAGTGGAGGCCAACAAAGTTCTAGAGTGTTCCCCATAAAATTGGATACATTAAATCTTTGGAGTTGGGTACTCAATGGAATGCTACTTGACAAACTATTATAAGACAAATTTAAGACGCTTAAAAATATTAGGTTTGACATGCTTTGGGGAATGCCACCAAAGAGTCTCTTTATTGATAAATCAAGAGATTACAACAATTACATCTCCCCAAGGATGTTTCGCGTTAGATGATTTCTTAATAAATTCAATGATTGCAACCCAACAATACTTATCAACTCTTTGGGAATCTCTTCAAACAAATGGTTGTCCGAAAGATCTAAGCTAATTAAAAGCTTGAGAAGAGTGGTGCTATATTGAAGCTCCTTTCCTTTGGTAGTTGAACAAACCTCCATTGCATGACCTTTGTAGTGCATGGACAATAAAGTTGATACTCATAAAAAGTATAAAAACATAGAGGAACTCATAGTTAAGTTCGCTTTGTGGCCATAGAACTTAACTTTTGAAGCACTGAGGTATGGTTATTATGAGCAAGATTAAGGATTTGAAGTGAAGATAGATCACTAAGTTCTAGTGGAATGCCACCCCCAAAATTGATTGAATGCATGATCAAAACTATTAGACATAGTAAACTTTTCCACATCCAAGTCGGTATGCTTCAAGAAAACTTGTTCATCATAAGGTCAATAAGCCGTAACATTGAAACATTTTGCAGGGGTGAAGGTAATGTACCTGAAAGAAGATTGTTGTTCAAATGCAACAATTGAAGACCATAGGCTGATTCGAGAGAACTTGGAACCCTTGCAGTTAAATTGTTACGCCCCAAATTTATTACTTCCAATGACTACCAAGTAATCCAAAAATTAGGGATATCCCAGATAAGAGATTGTTAGAGAGATTAAGAAATGTCAATTTACAATAAAGATAGAAAATTTCAATAGCCATAAATGAAAAATGGGCAAAAAAATGTGAAAAACTAAGTATGGGTGAGAAGCGTTGCCATACAACCCCATGGTTTCTAGATTTGCAAAATACTCTAACAATGGCTTTTTTTATCTATGATTTGAGAGATGTAATGTAAGTTTAGATCAGGGTATAGCGTGTAGATCCTAGTTTGGTTAAGATGTCCTAGGTGGATGTTTTAGGGTTAAATGTCATTTTGGATGACAAGAATAGGGTGTTACACTTTTCCCATCCATTTCATTTAAAGCTTGTGTTGATTGTCCCCCCCCCCCCCCCCCCCTTATTTTTTCCCCATGTCTTCTCTATCTTTTACCACATTTTTTTGTTTTTCACCCATTGACGTTTCTATAAACATGTGCAAGAGCTTACTTAGAATATTTAATTAATTGAGAGGGCTAAGGGTATAGCGACACTGCATATTTAAATTTTATGTCAAAGTTACCTTGCGGATATAATCGTGGTGCACGAAGCAGACGGCATTGAACCTCAAATCCCCCCCACCCCACCGTGCAAAAAAAAATCTCTTTCAACGTCGGAGATTTAAAAGGCCATGCTGATGAAGAACTATTCAATTTAAAAGGCACAACCTTCGTATGATCCTCTTCCAATATCGTTGTCAAGCCAATCTCTAGTACAATTCTGTGTGAGTGGAGGCCCACAAAGTTCTTGAGTGTTCCCCATAAAGTTGGATACATTAAATCTTTGGAGCTGGGTACTCAATGGAATGCTACTTGACAAACTATTATAAGACAAATTTAAGACTCTTAAAAATATTAGGTTTGACATGCTTTGAGGAATGCCACCAGAGAGTCTCTTTATTGATAAATCCAGAGATTCCAACAATAACATCTCCCAGGGATGTTTCTTGTCGGATGATTTCTTGATAAGTTCAATGATTGCAACCCAACAAGTCTTATTAACTCTTTGGGAATTCTTTGGGAATCTCTCCAAACAAATGGTCGTTTGAAAGGTCTAAGCTAATTAAAAGCTTGAGAAGAGTGGTGCTATATTGAAGCTCCTTTCATTTGGTAGTTGACCAAACCTCCATTGCATGACCTTTGTAGTGCATGGACAACAAAGTTGATACTCGTTAAAATTATAAAAACAGAGAGGAACTCATAGTTAAGTTCGCTTTGTGGCCATAGAACTTAACTTTTTGAAGCTCTGAGGTATGGTTATTATGAGCAAGATTAAGGATTTGAAGTGAAGATAGATCACTAAGTTCTATTGGAATGCCACCCCCAAAATTGATTGAATGCATGATCAAAACTGTTAGACATAGTAAACTTTTCCCCATCCAAGTCGTTATGCTTCTAGAAAGGAGAGCGTACTCCAGCAAGGGAAAACGTGTTTTAGATCTTAGAAGAAGCACATTTTCTTTTCTCTTTAGTTTATTTATGCTTTCATTAGTTTTCTTTGATTGCTTTTGTGAGATTTTAATTTCTAGAATGAATGTTTAGGTTTAATTATCCTATGTAATGCAATTTCAAGTTCAAGTTCAAGTTTAAGTTTCAAATTTCAAGTTTGAGGATTCGTTTTTCTCTGGGTCCAGCAATTGCAGATTTAGATCATTCTAGATATGGATGTTAGGGTTGGTTTAGATTCAAATCGTTCGTTCAATTCTTTTTTTTTTTATTATTTGAAGTTCAAAGATGCAGGTAAGTAACTTTCTTCATTAATCTTCTCTCCCCCCCCCCTCCATTCCCGATTCTATCTACCCCTCCATATTCTTAATTTAGGATTTACTTTCAGCATTAATTTTTTGTTCTCCCTTCCCCTGGGTCCTTGATCAAAGATGCCTACAGTCGTGCCTCTCTTTGGTTAAGGTTTCCTATTTTTCTTTTAAATTGCTTTGTTATTTATTTTTAGCATTTATTTATTGTTCTCCCTTCCCCTAGGTCCTTGATCAGAGATGACTACAGTCGTGAGTCGTGCCTCTCTTTGGTTAAGGTTTCCATTTTCCTTTTATTGCTTTGTTATTTCTTTTCTGCATTTTTTTCTGCCTTTTATTTATGCGTTAGTTATATTTGTATTATCTTTAGTCTCAATTTGATCGCATTAGATGTATGGATTAGGACTGCTCATTTAGTTTAATTAATTAGTTAACAAATTTGAATCATTGCACCCTCGCATTATCATTAAGAGGTTAAATTCTAATGTGGCATATCTCCTTGAGATCAACCCGTTAGCTACACCATACTGTGTGCTTGCGGTTATTTTTATTTACAAACAAGATTTTGACGCCGTTGCCGGGGAGGTATTAGTCCATCTTATTTTTCTCATTCTTAGGTAAATCAAAGTGTTTAAAAAAAAAATTAAAAGATATTATTCTTAACTAGAGTAGAAACAAAAACGTATAGTAGTCCCCACTCTACCGCAGAATCCCTAGGATTCGATTATAGGTGGCTCCGAAGACTATACGGATTCCCTTGCTATCAAACATATATAACGCTTAGCTATACAGCAACCTTATGGCTTTGGAATCATTGTTTCAATATTTGTGGTGGGGAAATTTACTACTTTCCCTTTTGTTTTTGTTATTTTCTTTTCTTTTATTCTTTAGTTACTTTATTTAAAAATAATAATAATAAGGGATAATTACTATTGCCCCCTTATACTTTGGTTTTATTACTAATCAAACCCCCTTCTTTGTGAAATTACTATTGCCCCCCTCACTTCTAAAGGTGTTAAGTGGCTGTTAACATCAAATATAAAATGTCTATTTTGCCCTTAAAATTAAGAAGTAAAAAATATGGCATTACCCTCATATATAGAAACTATATTGCATGTCAATTATATCCTTAAAATCTTATATTTTAGAATTAGTTTTGGATTTGGTGGGACCACATGATTGTTGAAACTTTCACATTCCACTAAAATTTTTCATAATCACCATGATGGAAGTTTTACAAACAAATTAGCATATAAGATCTAATTGATAGAAAATTTGGTAACATACATAATGGTTAGCATATATTAGGTGATTTTCCATTTAGCTTTGAATTAAATTTGATATTTCTAAATATTTTAGTTTCTATTTAATTACATCTTTCCTTTATTTGGTGATTTATTTTTAAAAAAGAAAAGTGAAATTAAAGTTAATTTTTTCCTATTAAGGGTAGTATTATAACTTGAAAAAAGAGCAAATAAATAAAAAGACAATTGCAGGGTTATTTTTGGGATTTTGAAAAAATATATAGATGCCACATCATTAGTAAACTGACGGAGCTTAACGGTAGGGGGGCATTAGTAATTGTTGACAAAGTTAAAGGTTGGAATAGTAATTTTAAAAAGTACAGGGGATAAAGTAGTAATAAAATCAAAGTACAAGGAGGCAACAGTAATTATCCTTAATAATAATAAAAAATAAAAAAAAACTCATTCTTTCATAAGAGCCTTTAATTGCATTAGGTGGTAGTGCATGCGTGTCTTGACTTGTGATTCTACAAATCGAATTGTCCGAGTGTCTACCTTGACCATGGAAGACCTACCTCCGCCTAAGACTCTTAGGGATAGATTTTATCCAACTCGGTCTGCACAACCCTCCTGTATAAGTTTACTTGAAGTGAGGGGTAATAATTTTGAACTTAAATCTCATTATCTGTCTATGTTACCCCAATTTCATGGGTTACCTGATCAATATGCATATTTGTTCCTTAGGGAGTTTGAGGAGGTTTGTGTCCTTATGAAGGTACAACAATTAATTGATGATGCCGTAAGACTACAGTTTATTACATTTGCATTAAAGGACCAAGCCAAAAAGTGGCTTTATAGCTTACCGTGGGATAGCATTACCACATATGAACAATTCATTGTTCTATTCTTGAAGAAATTCTTTCCATTTTTCAAGACAAATAAAATAAGAAATGACATTCTTCAATTTCGTCAGAAATCCAATGAATCCTTTGCTAAGGTAATGGAGAGGTTCCAAAGCCTTCTCCAAGAATACCCTCATCATGGTATAGAATTATGGCATTTATGCCAAATAATTTATGAGGGTATCGATTATCAAACAAAGCAACTTTTGGAATCTATGTGCCCCACCGGATTTACATCGTTCACTGATGATTCCGAAGCAAGGGAATTTTTGTTAGACCTAGCCGATAGAACTAGAGAACGGGAGTCAAGCCAAGAATCTGAAAGGACCAGTAGGGGATATTTTGTTGATAGCCAAGTTCATAAGAAAACACAAATAGATAATCTTTTGAAAATGATAGAAACTTTGGTCGTAAAAGTTGCACCACCACCACCACCAAGTCAATCACATTTTATTGACAAATCTATTGCTATGTGTGCATGGTGTCAGTCTCCTACACATGTAATTGAGGAATGCCCTAGCTATTTTAGAGGCCAACATGAAAATGTCAGTGCAATGTTTCCAAACCCGTACAATAACACATACAATCCTTGGTGGAAGAATCATCCTAACTTTCATGGTCTCAAGGGAAAAACCAAAATGGATTAAGCAATTATTCCACACAAAATTAGTTTGGTGCCCCTCAAAAACAAAGTGCCCAATTTTATTATAATCAAAATGTTCAGTTCCCTTAAGCCCCAAATTTTCAAAATGCTAATTTAGCTAGCCCTGTCAATCCCACTATTGTGCCTCATATGCTTCTCATTGCACAAAATCAATCATTAGTTGGTTTCAACAGAGGTAATCCGAAGTTTTCTCATCTCTCTACCTTAGAGAAGAATATGGAAGTACTTTCCAGCACCTTCATGACTTCTATGCATAATATGGAAAACAAATTTTCACTCTTGCAAGTGCTTTGTCTGAGCAAGAAAAAGGTAAAATGCCTAGCTAACCTAAGTTAAATTGTCACATCCACCAGCCGGTACCCTATCTAGAATACGTGAGTGTGTGATCCACAGTCCCGAAGATCCAGTATTTGAGGAAATCATCCTCCCACATTCACAATAATATAATCAAGAACAAGATTAAATCAAATGTTAACTTTATTAATCAAAAGATCAAGAATACAATCACGCGGGAAAAGGATACCAATAGAATAAATCAAAATGTAGTGTGAGGTGGAAACTCACTCCATAGTAGCAGCGGAAAAAAAGATCAAAAAGATAGATTACAACCAATCTCAAAATAAAAAGGGAACAAACAACTAACGTCTCAATGAATCTAATAAAGATAAAAAAAGAGAATGAAACAATGTCCCATCGCTGGCACAAAGGTGCAAGAGTCGAACTACTCTTGATAAGTATCAGTCTCGTACTGATAGTCTTCATTGACGTAGTCACCATAGCTAGTACTTTAAGTACCATAACAATCATCAACTTGGTCTTCATAGTACTGATCATCATAATCAACAGTTGCAGTACCTGCAGGAAAGTCTAACAAAAGATGTTGCAAAAAGGAGTGAGTTCAAAAGAACTCAGCAAAGGCGATTCAATCCATAATA
Organism: Hakea prostrata; assembly: GCF_041222555.1. NCBI lineage: Eukaryota > Viridiplantae > Streptophyta > Magnoliopsida > Proteales > Proteaceae > Hakea > Hakea prostrata. The sequence goes on along the minus strand of NC_142609.1, from coordinate 19,139,799 downwards.
ACATAATAACACATGATAGCAAATCATACCAAATGCAATATGATATGAAACAGACAATGCAGATATGCTTCTAACTCTATGTATGCTGGTCTCTATTGGTAGTCATGCTTTAAGTCATAGCACCATACTCCCATGGGTAGGGTCCGAAATCACTCTCCCTCAGCCTTCCCGGCATCTTAGGTTCTCTGGTTGGTAATGGGTAATGAAACCTTCTCGGACAACCTTGGCTGGGGTTTAGGTCAATACTCTCTCACACCTCCGTTTGGTCGCCAGTACTTGGCGCATGTCAGGGTTAGGCCTAGCCAAATGCAAGTCTTCTATTTAGTTATATCAACTTAGATCCAGATACTTCCATTCCTCCCATCCCGGGATCCTTTCCGGTATCCTTCTCCCTAGAGTCAGCATATCTTTATGATAGCCACCAAGTCGGACTACGGACTCATCGACCCTATTGGTCAGTTACATCAAGTTAACAAAAAGTTCCAATTTCCTCTCATGGATCATTTCACCGGTCTTGAATTCAGGGGCTCTTGTTCCATTTCTGCAACCGTACCAATGAATGGCCTCTCACGGATATTACATACTGGTATTGGTTTGTCCACAATGTGATTCATGTCCTCCTCATGGATATTACGCACCGCTATTAAGTATCCACAAATCTCCATTGCAACCACGGGTTGCTTGGACTCAATTCCCTTCCGATCGGGTTTGATATAACAGGGACATCCTAGCCAAACACTTCTAGACATGCCTTAGGTATGTCAACCAGTAATCAGAGAAAGCGCCAAGGGGCACCATAGTAAAATGTCCCATACCACCCCCTGTGGTGTCCAAAGGCAGGAACACCGAAAGGACATTCCCCATTCCCAAATCACAACCTAGGCAATCACATTCCCAAATCAGTCATTCACAAGCACGACTGATAATACAAAACATAGGTAAGTAATCATTCATAATTGAAATAATAATCGAATTATAAGAACAGGTACTGCTATAGTTGAAAAACTACATTAGCAATATAATTGTAAGAACTAAATACAGTAGTAGTAATGATCATGTAATCTAATTCAAAGACATGCATATTAGGTTATTAGGGATCAACCATCCTTACCTTAAGTAATCTTTAGAATTTCGTAGAATAATAAGGAAGAGGTCCAAGACTAACAATTAAAACCTAAACAAGAATATAATAATAATTAGGAACAAGCCTTAGAAGATTAGAAGTCAAATGGATTGAATCGGACGAAGAAACAAGCTGTTGTTATGGTTGGCAGCTTGGTTGGTCGATTGGGTCAGTAGACCAAGCAGTAGACCAATGGGGGTATAAAACCCTAATTTGGTCGTAACTTATTTGTTTGAAGTCTGATTGTCCCAAAATTCGAAAGAGAGCTTCCTAGGACATATTAAGACTGTCTATGAAGGTCAAAGCATCAAATCATGGTCAAAAGATAGGATCTTGATTGAGCCATCAAAATTTAAGGTTTTATCATATATAGTCCATGGCTCTCATGGGAAGGCTAGGGAGAATAAAGATTCCCCTTAGGACAAAAAATTTACAATCAAGAAAGGTGTTGGGGAGGACCCAATGAACTAAAAGTGGATTTCGATTCCCCAATTTGGTTACCTCTCATGAGGGTTACCAAAAATCAACTCTCACAAAATAACCCAAGGTAGGTTCATAGAGGGTAAGGGAAACATAGAATTAATATTTCAAAATCAACAATGGCATGGGGGAGGATCCATCAAATTAACAAAAACAATAGTTTTAACTAAATTGGTTACCCTTTCATGAGGGTTACCCAAGGATTTCCTCCCAAAATCTCCCTACTTTTGGTTTCCCATGGTCCAAGGAAAATTAGGGATCAACCCTTTAATCATGAGGACACAAGGGAAGGTCATGGTAATGGTATGAGACCTTCCCCACAATCATAAAAATAGGTAGGAAAATCATGGAAAGAGTCATCAAGATCTCAAGTAAGATCATAGACATAAAACATCACCATATGGTTTCAAGGATATAGAGTGAATGGGGGATTCACTCTAGGACTAAGAGAATCAAAGAAGAGGCCATTACAGTAGTGTAATACCTTTCTCATAATCAGAAGATCAGAATTATAGAAGAAATAATAAATCAAAGAAGAAACGAATCGATTACTAACCTTTTTGAAGAAGAATCGACGAAGAAATTCGAACAGATGCTTGAGGATCTTCCTTGTCTTTGGAGGAGAGGTTCTAGGGTTCTTCCCACGTTCTCCAGAGGATTAGAACTGATTGTGAGTGAAAAACACGGAGTTTCCCCCTTTAAATCGATTTAAAAGTCCCAAAATTACTAGGATTTCTAATTTTGACCATTATAACCCTGTTGGTCGATTGGTTGGTCGAATAGCTAGTCGACCAATCGTCCGAATGGCTGGTCGACCAATCAGTCGAACAACCATGACAACAACTCCAGAAATGGGATTTGATGGTCTAGACTTCATTATTTTTGCATGGGCTTCATACAACACCTTAAACAACTTACCTAGCATTGAGGGATGCCTTAAGAACATGTCCAGATAGGCTTTAGCTCCAACAACCAGACTCTCCTTCATCAATGAGTAGTTTCTTCTCTAACTCAGACAGGGTTTCCAAGTATAGGGCACTGTCATCAATATCCATGGGTTCTGAATCAAACACCATTTCTTCTACTGAGATGGCCTATAGTTGCCTTCTTCATTCACTTTGGGTCCTTGGGCCTACAAACAACAGGGTTTCCGGGTTAGGATTAGGGCTGCATTTCACATAAATCCTAGGATTCATATTCAACAAAGACCATCAAATTTACCAAAAATCAAATCAACCAAGTTGAATCCTCCCCTTCTTCTTTAGCTTCAATTAATTCTGTGTCTGCACTGAGAAGTGGGAAAGGGTATCTAACAGATGAGTCACATATTAATGAAAAGAATAAGATTAGTGACCATTGTGATGAGGAGAATGTTCAAGTATCTCCTAATAAGGCTTTGTCTGAGAAACCCATAGAAGTTGGGGATGAGCCAATTGCTGTAACGGTACCTAAATTTGCTGAACCACTATCTGAAACTATGAAAAAATAGCAAATTTCAAATGAGAGTCTTTATGTTCTTAAGGCCCCTTATCCCAGCCGTCTAGTTAATAAGAAGAAGACTGCAACTATGGAGAAAATTTTTTATGTCTTCAAAATGGTAGAAGTGAATATCCCTCTTTTAAATGCCATAACCCAGATCCCCGCCTATGCGAAAGTGTTGAAAGATTTATGCACTCATAAAAGAATCACTAGCGTTCCCAAAAAAGTGTTCTTGGCAGGTAACATGAGTTCTATAATTACTCAACCTGTAGCAGCCAAGTATATGGATCCAGGGAGCCCTACCATAGCTTGTGTCATAGGCAATACATACATTGAACATGCTTTACTTGATCTTGGTGAAAGTGTGAATCTTTTGCCTTACCATGTTTATAAGCAACTAGGATTGGAAGAATCGAAAGCAACTAGAACTACTCTTTACGTCAATTAAGATTCCTAAAGGGATGGTTGAAGATGTTTTACTGAAGGTGGGAGAATTTATTTTTTTAGTTGATTTCACCGGGCTAGATACTAAACCTTTTTCAATCAAGGATGAAATCCCAATAATTCTAGGAAGACCATTTTTGGCTACTAGTAATGCATTAATCAATTGTCGAAATGGCCTCTTACGGTTGTCTTTTGGAAATCAAACTATGGAGTTTAATATGTTCATGATAGGGAAACAACCACAAATCGAAAAGAAATCAATATGCTTGAGGAGTCTTTGGAATTCCTAATGAAGTGATTACCAACTTTGAGATTGATTTTGATTATGAATTTCAAGAATGCATGGATATGTTAGATGATGATAGTGAAACCTTCTTTTCTGAAGTCATAAATTTCCACATACCTTTGGAGCCTATTAGACCCCTATCCATATCCATCTCCATTCACATACCTTTGGAGCCTATTGTACAACATCATATTTATCTTATGAAGGATGCTAAACCTTCTAGAGAACCTCGACGTATGATGAGTATTTTCTTTGACATTGTGACGGTTTTTCTTGAAGCCTTCAGGGATGACTTTTCTATTCAAGGTTTTTCTTATTTGGAGTGTCTTCCTCATCATACATTGATGTTGAAGATAAAACTAAAGCTTCCCATGATAAGCACATCTTGACTGAAAGGTATACCCCTCATTTGTCTTCCTTTTTTATCTTTTCATGCATGCATTGAGGACATTGCATTACTTAAGTGTGAGGGGGGGGGGGATACCTTATTTGTATATTTTAACTTTGACTTTTGGTTGGTGTACATACTCTTTCAATTGTTATGATGTGTGATATGAGAGTGATTTTGATACCCATGGTGAACACATAAAAACCCCTGTTGAGAGGAAAGTAACTTGTATGTATGTTGAGATGAGAATTTCCTTAGAAATATAAGAGGCCCTTAGGGGGGGGGGGGCCCCCCCCCCCACTTAAGGCGTGGGGCTACCTATGGGTTTGGGGGGCCCCCGTCCCCTGGGCCGGGGGGTGAAATCAAATTTGGTGGGGGGGGGGGGGGCATGCGCAAAACAAACCCAAAAAGGAGCGGGGGGGTGTCCGCCCCCCCCCCCCCATCCAAACCAAGTGAACGAAAAAAAAAAAACAAAAAAAAAAAAAAAAAAAAAAAAAGAGAAAGGGAGGGGGGAGGAAGGCGCGGGCGGGGCGCCAAAGTTTAATAAAAAAAAAAAAAAAAAAACAACAAAACCCCCCCCCCCGATGCGGATCACTTATGCTTCTGGATCCGGCTGAGTCTCCTCTCGTATCCGGGACGATGAGTCCTGCAAAAAAGAGGTTAGATGCGGGCCGGCTTGTGCGCCGGGCAACCGCCTCCGATGATGAAGTTAGACAACGAAGAGCAAGAGGTCTCGTGTCAAAGCTACACAAGAATAGACTCAGTGTGTATTGGATTGCCTACCGGAGGGGTAGATCTGTGCATTTATAGTGTGGGTGTTACCTTTTATGTATTTGGTAAGTTGACCCGACAGGAGCCGTTACCTATCCGGAGATCTCGCCTTTCGGTTATTAGTTCCAGCGAGGTAGCCGTTTGAGTTGACTTTCTCGAAAAAGAGTGACTGCCTTATTTGTGTAGCGTGATGTACGTACTAATCGACAGGGTCGGTCAAGTCCCGATTAGATGTGGAGCCCCATTCGGGTTTAGCCTGCTGACCCCCGAACTAGTGAGATGACCAGTTCGGGTCGATTCTTAAGACCGGGTGAAACCCGACCAATATGATAATATACAGACTTCGGGTTATACCCATTTGGTGCTCATCTTTCCGTATCATAAGCCCCCTATCCCGATCGTTGCTTGCGATGTTCGGGATAGCTAGGAGGTTGGAGCAAATTGTGCCTGATCCAGAGCACCACTCTGCATAACCCGGGAAGATGTAGTTCTTAATTGATACTTGACGCTTATCCCGGTTTATGGTAAGATCCTTCTTAAGCTCTATTTGGTTTCCTCGGGAGATTCCAAGAGTATCCTTTAATGGATGATTAAATATCTGCAATGAAGTGACCAGCTGTTTTTCGTAACGGCTGCCCTCCAGGACCTCGCCCAACCTGGGATCGACACGTCAGACAGCTAGGCGTAGGCTCATAATGAGAGCTTCGGGGGAGGCGAACCGTCTCCATTTTGTAACCGTTGATCATCAAGGGTCGTAACCGTCTGATCGAAGAATGTAACGCCTCTTCCGGCAATATAAATAGGGACCCTCCCTTTCATTTTCTTCCTACTGTTTTCTTTGCTCTCGACTAAGAAACGCTCCCGACTGACTTCTGAAGTTTCTCAAGCCTTCTTTGCCTTTAAGCAGTAAGTTTCTTTTTTCTTATGGCCCCGAGGAAATATAAGGCCCCGAAGAGGCCAAAAGTGAGCTTGAGAGGGTTTAGGTATCAGAATAAAGTTCCTGTTCCCATCTACCGCGAAAGGCGTCGTCGGGCCGAAGGTTATACTAGTGAGGGTGATAGTGATCAGACCAAAAAGTATAACCTGACCGGGGATCGTCTGAAAGAACTCCACGAACAATCTTCTGACGAGGAGAAATCTAAGTCCCGCAGTTGTTCCACTCAGGACGACGATCCTTGGCTCCTTATTGAGATCCAGGAGATGTTCCGTAAGGATAAGGAAAAACGGGAGATGCAGGTCCCGACTGCACCCCCCGTACCCGACGAAGTAGAAAATGAGGTAGAGGCCGAAGTAGAGGCCGAAGTAGAAGCTATTCTCAGTGTGGAGTCTCGGGAGGGTCCCGTTCATAGTTCAAATTCAAATACTGCCCCTGCTTCTGATTCCGCTACTCCTTCCGCCCAGAGCGCCTTGAGACCCGAGTCTCTTGCCACTTCCCGGGATCCCCCTGCTTCATCTGCCCAAGCTTACCTTCGGACAGATGTCCCGTCTACATCCTTAGTGTCTAGATCAAAAGCTCCACCCCGTCCACCTTTTCAACGTCCCAGTGGTTTCCGGGGGGCCATTCCCCGTAAGCCCGATCGTAAAAAGCTTGATTTCGCAGCCTTGGAGTTGCTTCAGTCAGAGCCCCTAAGTCCCTGGCACATTGACTTTGTCCAGAATTCCTCGAGACCTGAATTTTACCTTTGCTCCCTGTTTCCCGAAGATCTGGATAGATTTTTGTTTAGTTTTGGTATACCTGAGGGATATCAGGTTATTATCCCGACTGATAGCCAAAGGGTGAACAGTCCTCCCGAGGGATTTTATCCCTTGTATTATGATGCCTTCATCAGGGGGCTACGTCTCCCGTTGCACTATATTTTTGTTGATTTTTTGGATCATTACGGGCTCATCCCATCTAACTTGAGCCCGAATAGCTGGTGAATCATGATCGGATTCGTCATCTTCTGCCATAATGTGGGAGTGTTCCCGACTTTTTCCATGTTTCATCAATTCTACTCTCTGCATCCGCACTCCCAGCGTGGCTGGTTTTTTCTTTCAAAGAGGATTTCTTCGTCTTTCCAAGGAAGCTTTATCCTGAAAGACTCCCTCCCGTCCACCACTAAGAAGTGGAGGGAATTCTTCCTTTTCTTTAAACCTCCTATTCCCGAACCTTTCATAACTCAATTTCAAGAAGTGTCTAAGGAAGACATTGAGATGTTAAATAGTCCAGTCGATCTGGATCCCGACGAAGAAAGATGGGTCGGGATCATTAACCAAGTGAACGATGACGAGTTTGCAGTCCATGGTTATTCCATGGAATATGAACCTGTACTTCAGAGATGGGGATTTTCCCCGGGTAAGCGTTTATTTTTATCGCTTTTCCCGAGTTCATTCTGTGCTGACCTATTTATATATTCTTTGCTTTGTAGTGAGTCATAACATCTCTGAGGATGATTTGATGGCGATGGCCCTCGGGAAGATGGACGAGGCCAAAAGAAGGAAACCTGTGTCCAACACCAAGCCTTCATCCTCGGGAGTTTTGAAAACAAAAACTCCCGCAAAATCCTCCTCAGCCCTTGCATCAACAAAGGTTGCTGCCTCGAAGGGCCAGACTTCTGCGGCCGTCGTAATAGTTGGGGCTGAGAAGAGTCCCAGAAAGAAAATCCCTTCCTCGGGATCTGAGAAACGGAAAGCTGACGGGACTGTCCCTCCTCCTAAGAGAGTTCGTATCGACGAATCAGCCTTGAAGGTGGCGCCTTCTTCAACTGGCGATCCCAGTTTTAACACGGTCTTCAGTGACTCGGGATATGCCGAGACATGGCTCAACGAGGCCACGAATGATGCCGATCAGATGTATCTGCAGAACCTCCCGAACAGTGAGTTTTTCAAAGAAGGATTTAGGTATTTTTCTCCTCTTTTATTCCCGACTCAATATTCCCGTTCATATCTAACCAGGGGATATTTATTTTTTTTTAGATACGTTGCTGGAGTAGTACACATATTTTCCGAGTCTCTTCGGAGAGCCCGGGATCAAGCCAAGCAACTGGCGCTGGCCGAACAGCTCCACGGGGAGTCAAACGTTCGGGCCCGGGCTGCCATTACTGAGAAGGAAGAGACAGAGAAGAAACTGAAAGAGGCCGAAGAGAAAGCGCCAAGTTGAAAAAGGAGAGGGATGTTCTTTCCAAAAGGGAAAGTAAATGACCTCGAGGAGAAGGTCGGGAAGGTTACTGAAGACCTGAGGGCGTCTGAGGCCCTCTTGGTGGCAGAGAAGAACAAAAACGCCCAACTGAGGGATAAGCTGAAGGAGCTTGAGACCTCGGGAGCTGAAGCCTCAAGACGGGGTGTGCTGGAGGACTACTTCCAGACTAAAGAATTTAAGAATCTCTCTTTGGCCATTGCTACTCCCGCCTTCAAAAGAGGCATGCGTATTGCTTTCAAAAAGGCTCTGGAGCAGACAAATCTTCCTCGTCCTTTAGAGTTAGAGAAGCTCCTGGACCCTCAGATTTATGATGAGCTCCAGCGCCCCCGACCTGAAGGCCTCCCCGAACTTGAATTCTTCCCTTTTCCCGATGCACTGGATTACATTGAACCTCTTCCCCAACCTTCTCCCGAGGAAGAAGTAGGAGAGGAAGAAGTTGATGAAGATGAGGGAGAAAATGCTCAGGGGGAGGCTAGCAACTTGCTAGATGATAATTCGGAGAGAACTCTTGTGGAAGGAGAAGGTCAAGGTTCCCCAGCTGTCACTGCAAGCATGCAGGAGTCTCTTGAAGGTGTGGTCGAGGCAGCCGCCAGAGAGGATCTTCCCGAGGTTCCAGATGTAAAGATCGACTAATGATTTTCAAGACTTGCTACCTTTTGATTGTCTCTTTCTCTCCCGATCCCGAATTTTGTAATCTTTTTATAAATGAATCAAATATTTTGCCTTCGTTTTCCGTTGCATTCTTCTTAAGGTCGAGAATAAATGAAGGGTCACATGGAAGTGACCCGAATGACTGGTATCTTTTAAGAAAAGATGTAAGTCCTTTTTAAAAGAGAGTAATTAATCAAACGGGAGGGACCCGAATGACTGGTATCTTTTAAGAAATGATGTAAATCCTTCAAAAAATGAGTAATTAATCAAACGGGAGGGACCACGGTATCAACCAAAAGCACGGGAGGGGTGGTATCTTTTAAGAAAAGATGTAAGTCCTTAAAAAAGGAGTAATTAATCAAACGGGAGGGACCCGAATGACTGGTATCTTTTAAGAAAAGATGTAAGTCCTTAAAAAAGGAGTAATTAATCAAACGGGAGTGACCCGAATGACTGGTATCTTTTAAGAAAAGATGTAAGTCCTTAAAAAAGGAGTAATTAATCAAACGGGAGGGACCCGAATGACTGGTATCTTTTAAGAAAAGATGTAAGTCCTTAAAAAAGGAATAATTAAGCAAACGGGAGTGACCCGAATGACTGGTATCTTTTAAGAAAAGATGTAAATCCTTTAAAAAAGGAGTAATTAATCAAACGGGAGTGACCCGAATGACTGGTATCTTTTAAGAAAAGATGCAAGTCCTTTAAAAAAGGAGTAAATGTAAACGGGATGAACCCGGTTTTATTGTATCTTTTAAAAAGATATGGCCTTATGAAAGACGTAGGCATAAATGGGACAGACCCGATGCCTTCAATGGTTATTGGTAGAACTTTCTTAAATTGGTGGAATTCCATGAACGATTGATTGGTTTTCCACTCTCCACATCTTTCAGTCAATATGACCCCGGCCTGGTTTCTTTTTCTACCAGATACGGTCCTTCCCATGTTGGAGTTAACTTCCCTTGATTTCTCGGATCTGAAGCCCCAGTACGTCTGAAAACCAGATCTCTCGATCTATACCTTCGGCTTTTGACCCGAGAGTTGTAGTGTTGTGCTGCTCTCCTTTGATACAACAGATTCCTTTGTTGTGCTTTTGTTCGGACCTCTTGCAAAAGATCTAGGTTCTCCCTTAGGCCCTGGTCATTTTGGCCTTCATCAAATACATTATATCACAATGACCCGGCCAGTACTTCTACAGGAGCTAAGGCTTCAGTCCCATAGGCTAAACAAAAAGGAGTTTCGCCAGTCGGGGTTTGTACCGTAGTTCTGTATGACCAAAGGACACTCGGGAGTTCCTCGACCCACATTGCTCGATTATCCTCCAACCTTTTCTTGATCCCATCAAGAAGTGTCCTGTTGGTGACTTCTACCTGCCCATTGCTCTGGGGGTAGGCTACCGAGGCAAATCGATTCTATATGGTATTTCACACAGAAGGACTTGAATCCTGCACCTTCAAATTGTTTGCCATTGTCTGTCACCAGGATCCGAGGTATCCCGAATCTATATATTATCTTTTCTTCAAAAAAAATTTCCATCTGTTTCTTTGAGACGGAAGATAATGGTTCAGCCTCGACCCATTTTGTGAAGTAATCTATTGCAACCACCATATACTCCCGATTCTTTGGGGCTTTCGGTAGTTTCCCGACAAGGTCCATTCCCCACATCGCAAATGGCGTCGGGTTTGAGACAGACATCATGGGGACTGCTGGCAACTTCGGGACGTTTGCATGTTTCTGGCATCGTTCGCATTTGCGGACATATTCAATCGCGTCCTTTTGCACTGTAGGCCAATAGATGCCCGACCGTAATACCTTTTGCGCCAACGCCTTTCCGCCCATATGTGCACCACAGATGACCTCGTGGATTTCAGCTAGGGCATAGCTTGCCCGGGACTGTCCAACACATCTCAAGAGGGGATTTGTGAACGACCTCCTATATAGCTGGTCCTCAACCATGGTGAACCGGGCTGCCTGATTCCGGACTCTTTTTGCTTCCTTGGGATCGGTTGGGAGAATATCATCTCGAATGTATGTTATGAGGGGTGTAGTCCAGTCTGGTTCCTCATTGACTTCAAAGGTTTCTGCCTCCTGAATGCTCAGGCTGCTTAGTTCTTCAATGTAAACTGTCGGGTCCAGGTTTTTGTAGTTTGCCATGGACAATCGGGAGAGTTCGTCCGCGTTTTCATTTTCTTTTCTGGGTATTTGTCGGTATGTTACCCGATCAAAGAAAGCTTGTAATTGTCCAACCTTGACCAAGTACCTAGCCATTCTTTCATCCTTTGCTTCATATTCTCCCTTGATTTGATTGACAATCAGTTGAGAATCACTTCTTACTTCTAATTCCCGAACTCTGAGGGCTCGGGCCACTCGTAAGCCTGCTATGACAGCTTCGTATTCTGCTTCATTGTTCGAGGCTGGGAATTTGAACCTTATAGCATAGTTAATGGTGAAGTTCTCGGGACTACAGAGGGTCAGGCCTGCTCCCGATCCATAATTATTGCTCGAACCATCAACATGCAGAATCCACAAGTCGGATACTCTAGCCGTTGGTATTTGGTCGTTCCCTTGTGGTAAAGTGCTTCCGACAACAAAGTCGGCTAGCACCTGAGCTTTTATTGATGTCCTTGGTCTGAACTCGATCTGGTACTCGCTAAGCTCTACGGACCACCCGACCATCCTCCCTACCACATCGGGCCTTTGAAGTATATTCTTTAGCGGGAAGTTAGTCGGGACCACTATCGGATGTGATTGAAAGTAGGGCCTTAGTTTCCGTGATGCCACCACAAGTGCCAACGCCTGCTTATCTACGTCTGGGTACCGTGTCTCAGCATCTATAAGCACATGGCTCACATAGTAGACCGGGTTCTGAACTATGTATCCTCTAACCAGTACTGCACTAACCGCCATTGGTGAAATTGCAAGGTAAACCGTAAGAGTTTCCCCGGCTAGGGGCCGTGCTAAGACAGGCGGTGTCCCAAGATACGCTATAAGCTGATCAAATGCCCGTTGGCTTTCTTGTGTCCAAGAGATCATTCCCGACCTTGACATAGTTTTCAAAGCTTTGAAGAAAGTATTGCACTTTTCTCCTGCTCGGGATATGAACCGATTTAAAGTGGCCACCCTCCCGGTCAAACACTGGATTTCTTTTATAGTCCCGGGTGATGCCATCTCGATCAGTGCTCTGATCTTCTCTGGGTTAGCCTCGATTCCTCTTCGGGAAACCATGAACCCAAGGAACTTTCCCGAGGAAACCCCAAAAGCACATTTTTCAGGGTTCAGGCGCATTTGGTACGTTCTAAGCACGTCGAACGTTTCCTCCAAGTCAGTCAAATGTTTTGCCCGAACCAAGCTCTTCACGAGCATGTCATCTACGTAAACCTCCATATTCCGACCGATCTGTTGTTGGAAAATTTTATTGACAGCTCTCTGATAAGTCGCCCCTGCATTTTTCAACCCGAAAGGCATCACTCGGTAATAATAACTTTCCCGATCGGTCATAAATGAAGTATGTTTCTCATCCTCCCGACTCATCAGAATCTGGTTATATCCCGAGTAAGCATCCATGAAACTAAGGACTTCGTGGCCAGCAGTGGCATCGATCAGAAGATCAATCCTTGGGAGGGGGTAACAATCTTTCGGGCAGGCTTTGTTCAAATCTGTGTAGTCAGTACACATTCTCCATTTCCCGTTCACCTTCTTGACCATAACTACATTGGCCAACCAGGTTGGGCATTCAATCGTTTATAAAACCCGATCTTTCCAACTTTTCCACCTCGACCCTGATTGCTTCATGTTTTTCTATCGCAAAATTCCTTCGTCTTTGGATGACCGGGGTAGCATCCTTCTGTATCTAGAGTTTGTGCTCTGCTACCCGCTTGTCTATCTCGGGCATGTCATTTGCCGACCATGCGAAGATATCTGCATTATCGCACAAGAACCGAGTAAGCTCTTTCTTGAAATCCTCTGGTTGCTCGGAACCGATAAACGTCCCTCGGTCGGGAAGAGATTGACTTAGCTGTGTCCTTTCCAACTTTTCTATGGGCTCTGCCCATTGCATGCTTTCCTCATCGCGATCGTCCCGCACCTCAACATTCATGGCAGTTCCCGAGTTCTCGGGCTTACGTTTTTCCTTCAAGTAACTTGTGTAGCACTGGCGGGAAGCCGATTGGTCTGAACAACATTCCCCGACTCCTGATTCGGTCGGGAATTTTAACTTCATATGTCTGGGAGACACGACTGCTTCAAGTGCATTCAGTGTCGGTCGTCCCAGAATGACATTGTATGCCGACAGCTCCCTTACCACCATGAAGTTTACCCGAACCAAGGTATCTCGGGGTGACTTCCCGACTTTGAGATCCAGATGGATCGTTCCCTCCGCCACTGTGGAGGATCCTGCGAAACCATACAGTGGTGTTGACGACGGTGTCAACAGATCATCGGCAAACTTCAATCTTTTGAAGGCATCATACGAGATAAGATCAACAGAGGACCTTGTGTCCACCAAAACTCGGTGAACTTCCCGATTTGCTTTTTAACTTTGATGATAATCGCGTCATCATGTGGCGATGTAACACCATCTAAGTCTGCGTCCGTAAAAGTTATTGGTTCGGGACATGTCGGATTTTGCCTTTTCTTAGGCATATGAACAGCCCCTACGAACCGAGCCTTTTGCTTTGCTTTTCTGATTGATTCCACAGTTAGTCCTCCCATAATTACGTACACAGGCGTTTCTTCCCGATCCGCCTTTTTGGCAACCTCCTTGGGACTTGGGGATCGGCCTCTCTTTTTTGGCGCGGGTGAGTGGGGTCGGTTCTTTCCCGATTGCTTTACGTACTGACCCAGCTTTCCTTGTTGAATCAGTTTTTCTATTTCAAACTTCAGATTCCGACAGCCATCCGTGTGATGGCCGTAATCTTGGTGGAACCGACAGTATTTTGTCATATCCCGATCCTCTGGAGGTGCACGTATCTTTCCGGGCCACTTCAACGAGTTTTTATCCCGAATGTTTATCAAGATTTCTGATGGCTTTGTGTTCAGAGGAGTATAGCTCATTTTCTCTTGGTCACGCTTCCATCTACTTTTTGATCTCTGACTCTTGTCACTAGGGGAAGGTTTGTCTACGTCCCGATCTGACCTTCTGTCCCGATCTGCCTTGACTCGGGCGTTTATCACTTCATAGACACTGGCTTGCTTCTGACACCTGCGTAACAGCATCCCGTACGTTCTTGGCTTGTCCGTTAACAGGACTTCCAGAAGTCTTTGGTGTGTGATGCCACTCCAAAGCGCACTGTACGCAACTTGATCAACAAGCTCCTCGATCTCGATGGCAACCTCGTTGAATCTTTTCAGATAATCCCGAATAGATTCATTCCATCCTTGTCGTATGCCAAAGAGACTATCGGATGTCTTTTTACTCCCGATCGCACTGCGGAATCGGGCTATGAATTTCTGGGCCAACTCCCAGAAATTATTTATTGATGCCGGTCGTAGACTGCTGAACCATTTAATGGCTGGGCCCTTGAGTGACGCTGGGAATGTTCTGGAGAGCAATTCATCCTCCCGACCTAATATGGTCATCACTGATTTGAAGTAATTGATATGCTCCTTTGGATTTTTTTCCCCCTCAAAAGGGGTGAAGGTTGGCATGATAAAATTTCTAGGGAGAGGCATGTTCATGATCTCGTCCGAGAACGGCTCACGGTCTACCACATCGAGATCTTCGTCACGATCCCGATCTTCCAACTTTCGTTCGACCTCGGCTACTCGCCTTCGCAGCCGGTTCTGCCTTGCACCGTCCTCATCAGATTAGACACGTTCCCTTCTCGATCGAGGAGTTGTAGCCTCCTTCCTTTGGGATGGTTCCCGAGATGTCGAAATTCTCGACTTTGAAGGTCGGGGTTGGCTTTCCCCTTCTTCTTCCTTATCCACAATCTCCTCGACCTCCTCCCGACGACTCCTAGGGGGCAAGGATCCTGTTTTAGGCGGCAACGAGATGCACTCTAAAGCACTGATCCTTGTCCCATTGGGCGTGGTTTGGCGCTTGCTACGATCAGGATGTGTTTCCCTTTGTTCCCGTGTATTTTTTACTCTCGGGATGCGCCTTGGATTTCGGGCTCCGTGTACTGTCCTAAAGGCTCTCATTAGCCTTCCCGACTAAGTATTACGCCTTGGTCCTTGTTCGAGCCCGATTTGATGCACCAAACCGCGTAATACCCCCTGCATTTCGAGCATGCCTTTTCGTATCTCAAGAATATCTGCCATAATGGCCTGGTCCCGAGGACCTCGCGATGTTCCTTCTTCATTGGGATCTTCTAGAACTAGGTTGTCCGGAAGTCCCTCTTGTTCTTCGTGGATTGATGGATCAATCATTTCTTCGGGAATTACTCGATCATCCCCGGTACTTTCTTGTCGGGAACGTCCGTTGGCTCGTCGCACCATGGCTTCCAAGCTTTGTCGTTCCCACAGACGGCGCCAAACTGATGCGGATCACTTATGCTTCTGGATCCGGCTGAGTCTCCTTTTGTATCCGGGACGATGAGTCCTGCAAAAAAGTGGTTAGATGCGGGCCGGCTTGTGCGCCGGGCAACCGCCTCCGATGATGAAGTTAGACAACGAAGAGCGAGAGGTCTCGTGTCAAAGCTACAGGGGCGGGGGCCCCCCCCCCCCCCCCCCCCCCCCCCCCCCCCCCCCCCCCCCCCCCCCCCCCCCCCCCCCCCCCCCCCCCCCCCCCCCCCCCCCCCCCCCCCCCCCCCCCCCCCCCCCCCCCCCCCCCCCCCCCCCCCCCCCCCCCCCCCCCCCCCCCCCCCCCCCCCCCCCCCCCCCCCCCCCCCCCCCTGTTGGAATTTATTAATTTGATTAATAAATTAAATGCCCAAGGGCAATATTGGAAACTCACTATTAGGGCGGTTACAAAATAGGTTATATATTTTGGTAACCACCGCATTTAGTGAGTAAGTAACTGAGTGATTCATTTGCACGAGCGAATCTCTGAGAAACGGCGGCTCCATCTCTCTCTCCCTCTCTCTTAGAATTGCAGGCTTAGAAATTCTTCTTTCCTAGTATTTGATCTTCATTCCATTAATCCACGGTATTTGGGTTGTGGATATTATTCCCTTTCCCTGTGATTGTGGAATCTCGCCGGTAAATCTTTGGTGGTGGAACGAGAACGTGGATCTAGACTTCCGCTGCGAATACTTCAAGTAAGGGAAAGCGAATCCAGGTAAGGAATCTTTCCCCCATCAATTAATTGAATTGAATTACTTTTGATGTATTACCAACATTGGCATCAGAGCCATTGGTTCCCACGTTTATTGTTCCTCCCCATTGTTTAATTTTATTGTATGGATCCAATGGGAGGATCAAGGGTTTAATACAAAACCCATGGGAGAATTGATAGGGTTTTTAGAAATCTTTTAATTTTGATTCGGATCCGAGTGGGAGATCCTTGTTGATTTCCCTAATGGAGATTTGCATGAATTGATAATCCATGATGAAAATTTTTGTTTAAAATTTATTGTTGGATTTTTTCATGTGTTTTTTGGATGATTTTTGAGTGAAAAAACGTGTTTTACCTTTTTTTTCCATTCAAGAAAAATTGAAAAATCGCCGTTTTTGGTCACTGTGGACGGCCTCGGCCGTCCGTCTATTATCGGAGTGGTCACGGTGACCCAGGACGGAATTTCCGCCTGGGAGACGGTCATCCGCCTGGCGCGGGATGCGACGGTAATCCGTGCAGACGGTCATCCGTCCCGGTCACGAGAATGCCAGACGGAATTTCCCCGGTGGGCAGACGGTCATCCGTCTGGGCATAAAAGGCAGACGGAATTCCGTCTGGGCAGACGGCAGTCCGTCTGGGAGATGAATTTTTTTTGGATATTGGTCTGTCCAGTTCAGAATGTGTTTCTAACTTACTTGACACCAATGGCCCGACAGTCTGTGTGATGTTTGGGCATTGAAGGCCTATTGGGGCCTAGTGGGAGCTAATGAGGTAGAAGTGTTCTGTGTGAACCACCTCATAGCTTTAACATGATTGCATGTTTTATTTTAATAAAACTATTTTTTTTTTATTTATGGGTCTATCAATCATGTTTCTTGCACAGAATGAAGTTAGTGTATAAGTCTATGTGGGTTTGCATGAGAATTTGATTGAATGTTTTTTTAGCATCTCTTTTGGTTTAAGTGCTTATCCCATAGGTTGACTATGCTAGTGTGATTTGTTGTTGCATGAGTTGTGTTTTATGCTAGATTTATTGAACTCATTCTTGTATGTAATATCTCTAGAAAAATGGCTGCTACCAAGAGCATTGTTGCTGACCTCACTAAAGGAGATAAGCTGAATGAGAGGAATTATGACCTCTGGCACCGAAAGGTGCAATATCTCCTGGAAGAGCAGGATATGCTGGAAACCATAAACCATACCATGAACCCACCTGAGGAAGGTACCACTGCACAGCATCGCAGGGACCTTGATATATACAATGCTTGGAAGAGGAAAGACCGGGTAGCCAGGATTACAATCCTGAGCTCCATGAGGGATGACCTGATGCTTCGTTATGAGAAGCATAGGACTGCAAAGTCTTTGTGGGAGGCTGTGAAGTTCCAGTATGGAGGGACTTCCACCACAAGAGGCCGCCAGCTCGGACTCACTTTTGACGGTTATAAGATGCGCTAGGGTCACACCATGAGGCAGCATATAACCATCATGTCTAACATGATTAGTGAGTTGAGCGCATGTGGGCGCCAGAAGACTGATGAGGAGCAAGTCTCCGCAGTCATCAGGTCATTGCCAAAGACTTGGGAGCATATGAAGATCTTCTTGACTCATGCTGATGAGGTCAAGACTTTTGATCAAGCTGCCAAGCACCTTGAGCTTGATGAGGATCGGATGTTGGCCGATACCCCTCAAACTGATGTATTTGCTGCTGAAGCTAGCACTAGTAAGGGTGCAAGCTTCAAGCGCAAGAGAGAGAAAGCTCAACCTCAGCGGTCCAAGCAAAGTAACCAGGGTGGGAACAAAAACAAGAGTGGGCCCAAGCGTTCAAGGGGGACTAGTGCTGGCAAGAAGAAATCAGCTTTGATTTGCTTCAAGTGCCGTCATTTTGCTCGTGATTGCACTGAGCAAGAGGTATGTACTGTGTGTTATACCTCATCTTGTTATGTAACAAGTTCTACTATGCTTGCTGAACTAAATCCTTTGTGGATTGTTGATTCAAGTGCGACAGAACACATAACAAGGGAACGCTCGAGCTTCGTGGAATACCGTCGTATTCCAAGAGGAAGCAAAAGGATAACGATGGGGAACAGCTCAAGCGTGGAGGTTCATGGCATAGGCACATGCAAATTAGTTTTGCGAGGTGGCCAGACGCTGTTACTCCATGATGTGCTGTATGCTCCAGACATTCGGCGAAATCTTGTTTCTGTTATTTATCTTTTAAGACATGGTTTTAGAATTGTATTTGAAAACAATTCTTTGGTTTTGTATCTGGGTGATACAGTTTATGGTTATGGTTTTCTTGATAATGGTTTCATTGTATTGGATACAATTGATTATTCATTTAATTCTAGTAATGCTTTTGTTTGCCAAAATACTGTGTGTATTGATTCTTATTTGTGGCATGCTAGACTAGGACATATTGGCTTAGATAGGATGAACAGGTTGGCAAGAGAAGGTCTCTTAGGCCAAGGTTCACTATCTGATTTGCCAACTTGTGAGTCATGTCTAGCAGGAAAAGCAACTAGAAAACCATTTAAAAAGGCTTTGAGAACCTCTCTTCCTTTAGAACTTATCCATTCAGATGTGTGTGGACCCATGAATGTGCATACTAGAAAAGGACAGTCATATTTCATCACATTCATAGATGACTATACAAGGTATGGTCACATTTATCTAATTTCTCATAAGTCAGAAGCTCTGGAATGTTTTAAGAAATTCATGAGCTTGGTTGAGAATCAGTTAGATAAAAGGATTAAAACTCTTAGAACGGATAGAGGTAGAGAGTATCTCTCCGATATGTTCAAAGGGTTATGTGATGAAAAGGGGATATCTAGACAACTTACTATTCCAGGGACTCCACAGCAAAATGGGGTTGCTGAGAGGAGGAATAGAACCTTGCTAGACATGGTGAGATCCATGATGGCGCAGGCAAATCTACCCATCTCTTATTGGGGAGATGCTTTGCTGACTGCGGCCTATATCCTCAACAGAGTTCCAACCAAATCGGTTCCTTCCACACCATATGAGTTGTGGACCGGAAGGAAGCCAGATTTGAGTTACTTGCGCGCATGGGGATGTGCAGCATATGTTCACTCTACTTCTCACCAATATGGAAAGCTTGGACCCAGAGGAAGAAAGTGTATCTTTGTGAGATATTCTGAACCCTCAAAGGGCCATGTCTTCATTGGACTAGATGAGAGTGAGAGGAGAACGGAACTTGAGTCTAGGGATGCAACATTCTTGGAGAATGATTTTCCATCTCTTTCAGGAGTTAACAAAGAATCATCGGAATTCTTTGAGATACAAGATAGTGGTTTTGTCACTCCAGGGAATCAGATTTTGAATAATGAACCTGGGGTTCATCCAGAAGATCCTAGTGGGAGTGGGAGTGCAGATGTGATAGCTACCTTAGACGGTGAGCAATCTGACATGCACTTGCGCCGTAGTAGGCGCGGGCTAGTTCCTCGTCGACGTTTCGACATAGAGGATGAAGCCTACATGGTAACTCCTGAAGAGATCGACTGTGAGATGATTTCAGTCGATGAGCATGAACCAAAGAGCGTGCAGGAAGCTCTTGCGGGGTCATGCTCAAAGGAATGGTTAAAAGCAATAAAGGAAGAGTTGGAGTCGATGAAAGTTAATCATGTCTGGGACTTGGTTGACTTGCCGCCAGGCCGAAAGGCGATTGGGAACAAGTGGGTTCTCAAGATCAAAAGAAAGGCGGATGGATCTATTGAGAGA
This sequence comes from Hakea prostrata, assembly GCF_041222555.1. Lineage (NCBI taxonomy): Eukaryota > Viridiplantae > Streptophyta > Magnoliopsida > Proteales > Proteaceae > Hakea > Hakea prostrata. The sequence goes on along the minus strand of NC_142609.1, from coordinate 19,120,048 downwards.
TTCAAGGCTCGTTTAGTGGCTAAGGGCTACACCCAACGAGAGGGCGTTGATTATGAGGAAACTTTTTCCCCTGTGGTTAGGTTTGCCTCAATTCGCCTCATACTAGCCATTGTTGCTCAGTTGGACTTGGAGCTTTATCAGATGGATGTAAAAACTGCTTTTCTCAATGGAGAACTTGAGGAAGAGATCTATATGGATCAACCTCAAGGCTTTGAAGCACATGGACTTGAGCGCAAAGTGTGCAAGCTTAAGAAGTCCATATATGGCTTAAAGCAAGCATCTAGACAGTGGAATGTGCGCTTCCACCAAGCTATGATGGAAAATGGTTTTTCCATGCTTGAGGAAGACCACTGTGTTTACACCAAGAGATCTGATAATAATTATGTCATTCTGACACTGTACGTAGATGACATACTTATGGCTAGCAATAGCAAGGAGCTATTGGAAACCATTCAGAAATGGTTGTCCTCCGTATTTGATATGAAGGACATGGGTGAAGCAAGCTATGTGCTTGGTGTCAAGATTGTCAGAAATAGGCAAAAGAGATTACTGGGTTTATCTCAAGAGACCTATATTGACAATGTCTTGACGAGATACCAAATGCACAACTGCAAACCAATTGATACTCCAGTGGAGAAGGGTTTGCATTTGAGCCTTGATATGGGTCCTAAGACTCCAGAGGAGAAAACCAAGATGGAAAGAGTTCCATATTCCAGTGCAGTGGGTAGCCTTATGTACGCTATGATGTGTACTAGGCCGGATATTTGTTATGCAGTGGGTTTGGTTAGTCGATACCAATCAAACCCAGGCATAGAGCACTGGAAAGCAGTCAAGAGGATATTGAGATATCTCAGAGGAACGAGTAACTACATGTTGTGTTACCAAGGATCGGATTTGCGGTTAGTTGGCTATAGTGATGCCGACTGGGCTGGAGACATCGATGAGCGCAAATCAACCTCTGGATATGCTTTCTTGCTGAATGGCGGGGCCATTTCGTGGTGTAGCAAGAAGCAGGCTTGTATATCCCTCTCGACCATGGAAGCAGAGTATGTGGCATGCTCCGCTGCGGTTCAAGAGGCTGTTTGGTTGAGGAGATTCCTTCGACATACTGGGATTGTGATGACATCCAAAGAGGCTGCCCTTGTCTACTGTGATAGTACGGCAGCTCTTAGCTATGTCAAGGACCCCAAGTATCATGGGAAGACCAAACATATACAGTTGAGATATCACTTTATTAGAGACATTACATCAAGAAAGAAAGTTGTACTTAAGCACATATCTACTAGTTTGATGGTAGCTGACCCTCTTACCAAACCTATAGTCAAGGATGTTTTTATTTCTCATGTAAAATCCTTGGGCTTGTGAGATTGTGACTTATTTTTGTACTGAGACTTTCTTATTAATGAGTAATATGAATTCATTCCAGCATTTATTCTTATTCACTTTCTGTGTGATTGTGTTTCTTCTAGCATAAAACAACATATGTCAATAGGCAAGAGAATGGCTCACTCACACGAGCATTCGCCTCTGGCGCCTTGGAGGCGAGCAGAGATGAGACGGATTGTGAATGACTTTGTGTAGGTCAATTCATAATCATGATGTCGCCTTGATTTGGAATCAAGATGAGTTTCTCTATTGTGAAGAGAATCGACATGAATGTTCCCACTATTCATGTTGCCTATAGGAGCCAGGTGCGAGTACTTTATGTGGCGCTAGGGTGGCGACAATAAAGTAACTCGGGTTAGGTGCAAGGGGTTGCGACTGGACTAAGACCTGTATGGTGTTGAGATGGACATACGTTCTATTGTATATAGAATGCTCCACCATAGCACATATATCATACTATGTGTGCTTAGCGATCATTGGAAATGAGAGGATGGATCCCTGCTCCTCTCATTGTGTGAGTCCTGGACCTTATGGTCCATTAGTGTTCTTAGTGACTTTCGACGACATCATGAAACGAAGGGTTGATGTGGCTACTTTGGGGTGTTACCTATGGTCATGATAGATTCGACCTAAAGGGGCACTACCGGGAAAGGAGTCAATCCTAAGTGTAGTGATGGTCTGGGGCGAAAGGAAAGGTTTGATTCAACTGCACCCTAAAAAGTGTTTGCTGGCGCCAACTGTATGTGTTACAAGTAGTGAACATTTTAAGGACAAGAAGGTGATCTCTCAGAGGGATCGAGATACCTTTAGTCTGGTGAGTTTGAATAAACCTAGGACACTGTGTTATACTAATGCTTATTTGATTTGTTTCTATGAGTGATGTGCCATTCTGGCCTTCTGGGAAGGTTTCTAGTTTGGGGCTCACGCGTGCAGGTATATCACCGGTCGCACAACCCATTTTGCCAGTATGATTGTGGATATTAGTGTCTGGGACACAGGTGGTCTATGTATCTGGGATACATAGTGAAGAGATCAATATATATGTATATCTGGGATATGCATGTGTGTCTGGGACACAAGAGGTCTATGTATCTGGGATACATAGCAGAGAGATTGAATGTGTATATCTGGGATATACAAGTGTGTCTGGGACACATTGAAAGATTAACACTTGCCCTTGTGCAAGTGGGAGCTGTTGGAATTTATTAATTTGATTAATAAATTAAATGCCCAAGGGCAATATTGGAAACTCACTATTAGGGCGGTTACAAAATAGGTTATATATTTTGGTAACCACCGCATTTAGTGAGTAAGTAACTGAGTGATTCATTCGCACGAGCGAATCTCTGAGAAACGGCGGCTCCATCTCTCTCTCCCTCTCTTTTAGAATTGCAGGCTTAGAAATTCTTCTTTCCTAGTATTTGATCTTCATTCCATTAATCCACGGTATTTGGGTTGTGGATATTATTCCCTTTCCCTGTGATTGTGGAATCTCGCCGGTAAATCTTTGGTGGTGGAACGAGAACGTGGATCTAGACTTCCGCTGCGAATACTTCAAGTAAGGGAAAGCGAATCCAGGTAAGGAATCTTTCCCCCATCAATTAATTGAATTGAATTACTTTTGATGTATTACCAACACTACACATGAATAGACTCGGGGGGGGGTGGGGGGCCCGCGGGGGGGGGGGGGGGGGGTGTTTATAGGGTGTGGGTGTTACCTTTTATGTATTTGGTAAGTTGACCCAACAGAGCCATTACCTGTCCCGGAGATCTCGCCTTTCGGTTATTAGTTCCAGCGAGGTAGCCGTTTGAGTTGACTTTCTTGAAAAAGAGTGACTGCCTTATTTGTGTAGCGTGATGTACGTACTAATCGACAGGGTCGGTCAAGTCCCGATTAGATGTGGAGCCCCATTCGGGTTTAGCCTGCTGACCCCCGAACTGGTGAGATGACCAGTTCGGGTCAATTCTTAAGACCGGGTGAAACCCGACCAACATGATAATATACAAACTTCGGGTTATACCCGTTTGGTGCTCATCTTTCCGTATCAAGTCCCCTTACTTTATGTGTGGTTTTGCTTAAAGGAGAGGTGTACTTGAAAGATATAAGGTGAGTCTTTGATTGAGATATATACTTAGTCTCAAGAATCAATATGGGGTAATAAAGTTCAAGTGTGGGGGATCATAAATCAATGGTGAAGAAAATTGTCATATCTATTGATCCTGTATGAGTACTTACCAATTGTTAGAGTTGAAACTTACAATGTTTTATGTTGAGCTGAATTGGAATTTGGATGTATATTCTCTACAAACATCCACGAGACAAAACTTGTCCTCTAAAGGTAACCTAGTGGTTTAAAGGCTTGTTGCACATGCTAAGTATAACCGTGATTCCTGCGAAAGTGAGTTAGGATTTATTTTGTGGCATTAGTTTCTTACCTACATTTGTATTTTTCTTTTATTTTTGCTTGAGGACAAGCTTAGTCTAAGCATGGGGGAATCTAATGAGCACATTTATGTATGAAATCTTAGGGCATAAAGCATGCATTTTACACACTTAGAGTGGAGCTACCTTGGGTTTTATATTGTTTTTTCAGATTTTAGGACTTTTCAAGATTTAAGCAAATATTTGGAGTTTTGGGTATGAATCATGCAATTTTACACGTCAAGAGGATGTTGTGTATACTTTAGAAGTATGGATGTTGTGTATACTTTAGAAGACTTTTTGATGGTTCATTCAAATATTTGTTGTTATATGTTGATGATATGTTAATTGCTGGCAAAATATTGACAAGATTATTAAGTTGAAGCAACAGTTACGCACTCAATTTGAGATGAAAGACTTAGGGGCAAGAAAGATTCTTGATATGAAAATCAAGAGGGATAGAAAGGCAGGGAAGCTATGGCTATCTCAACAAAAGTACATAGAGAAGGTGTTGGAGCATCTTGGCATAAAAGATGCACCTGTTAGTATTCCAATTGCATCTCATTTTAGGCTTTCAGCTGCTCTATCACCTCATACAGATGAAGAGGCGTGTTATATGTCACGTGTTTCATACTCTAGTGTAATTGGTTCCATTATATATGCTATGGTATGCACTTGACCTGACATTTCCCAGGTAGTTAGTGTGGCAAGTAGATACATATTATATCCAGGTAAAACTCATTGGGAAGCAATGCAATGGATACTTAGGTATATGAAGGTGACCTCTGGTGCGTGTTTGGAATTTGGGAGGAGTGGTAACAAGTTGACAGGTTATGTTGACTCAGATTATGCAGATGATCTTGACAAAAGAAAGTCACTCACAGGATATGTGTTTACTTTGGGAGGTTGTGCAATCAGTTGGAAAGCTACTTTATGGGCTATTGTTGCATTATCTACTACAGAAGTAGAATATATAGCCGTGACTGAAGCAGTTAAAGAAGCTATCAGGCTTAGAGGCTTGTTTGGAGAATTCAACATGGTTCAGGAGGTAACTGTTGTCCATTGTTATTATTCAAAGTGCTATTCATTTGACTAGAGATCGGATGTATTATGAGAGGACAAAACACATTGATGTTCGATATCATTATATCAGAGAAGTAGTTGTTGAAGGCAATATCTAGGTATTGATGATTTGTACTAAAGACAATCCGGCCAGCTCATATGTTGACATAGCCATTATGTACTGGCAAGTTCAAGCATTGTTTGGACTTAATTGGAGTTGGTCGCATTAGAGCTTGGCCCATGAAGGGGCTTCTGGAGAAGATGAAGATTATTCAACTTTATAGGAGAATTCAAGTCAAGTCATTATTCATTTTTATGTCTTCTTCTCTTCTGTCGTTCTTTCTTTCTTTCTTCTTCTTCTTCTTCTTCTTTTTTTTTGGGTGTGTGTGTGTCCGCGCGCGTGTGTGGGAATATACATTTTATAAATATAATCACGTTAGTTGCAAAATTTTCCTCTATGTGGTCGACGATCAATTTCTCTCTTTCTTATTTAAAGGTGGAAGGAGTTTTGATTTAGGAGACAATTATCGTGGCAAAACTTTACAAATAAACTTTTTTTTTTTTTTTGTCTTTGGTAAAATCTTCAAATAGCCATGTAACCAGCAACAAAAAAACATCAGACTTTAATTTCTTGAAGCGGGCCAGAAGGTCAATTAAATTGTAGCAACAACAAAGTGCATAACTCCATTGCAAGATTGCTTGATTGGTCATGACCAGCACTTCTTACTGAGAGGTCAAAATGGTATAATTAATATCCCCATCCCCATATATAACAATATATATATATAGCAACAACAACAACTTACATATTTTAAACAATTTGGAAACCCTAGTAATGCAGTGGCCTTAAAATATAAACTTAAAATGTTATGTCTTTCATCTCCAAAGGAACTTCCAATACTAATTCTAGCTTTCTTCTCTGTGGTATGAGTTTTGAATTTTATACAAGATATAATATCTACTAGATCACAGGATCTTTGGTATTTAATCTTCAAAGCTTTGTATTTAATGTTATCTTGTAATTGAACCAAAACATTCCTAGATCACGGGATCTTTGGAATCGAGAACTGTGAACATCTCCTACCCTAATTTTGTGGCACTTTATTGGAATTTCTGTAACAAGAAAGGGCTCTTGAAGGCATCGGAATAATGGTTTATTTTGTGTTTTTTCGTCTCGTATTCTTTACTTTGGAAAACTTGCACAAAGTTTTAAGATGGTGAAGCATCAAAGCTTTTTCAAACCTCATTTCTTGTAGCTACAGGACAATTCTTGAATGAGCAAACAAACTCACTCCCGATCCGTTCACTTGTTCTTCTTAATTTATTCTATTTGAAATCGAACGCCACATCACAAGGAACTTCATCCTTCAAGAGTAAAGGTCCAAATTCTAAATAAACACTGAAAATAAAATAAACAGTGCTCAGGCAGAGATATTCAAATCGATTCCTGTCCACATTGATGAAGTCACATCATTTTGGAAGAACACAAACCAAAACTGAAGAAAGAGAAAAGAGCCAACAAATCAGAAGTATAAACGAGAGAGAATCAAATCTGGCAAAGATAACCCACGCATTATTTCTGTGAAAAATGGAAGATATTGCAAGGTGCAAAACGGAAGGCAACGTGACCGTAGGTGATGTAACCAACGATATTCCATCAGGAATTAGGTCATGACTCATGAGATAGATGGTTTAAAATTCCTGAGATTGACAGTTAGGGAGACAACCAAGAACTTTGCTAATTCAGGGACGTAGGAATCGAAATCAAAACAAGAGCAGAGAACGATATTGCACATGAGCGGAAGAGAAGTAGGGGTCAGAAGGCTTGTCTGGTAAGGAATAACTAGGTCGCATTTCATCTTGAGGTTTCTGGTAAACAGAATCAAAATCCTACTTTCATTTTTTTTCTTTTCTTTTGGGGGTGGGAAGGTAGCTTGTATTAAGAGGAAAAAGAACAATTACATTCTGAAATAGGTCCTTCCATGAGCATCCTCCCTGACAATTCGAGTGAGGTCTTTTGGTAAGCAACCTGGACGTAAAAAAAACTTTATTTACAGATAGTTGTAATCCTGCTAGGAAATCAGCGCACTCATTGAGTTTTCTCACCACATGATGAAAGCTGCACTGGCAAAACTGCCTTGCCAAATCTCTAATGTCACAAACAAGATCTGTTATTTTGACCCAGGATCATATCAATAGCTCCCATCGAATCTCTTCTGACTTGGACCATTGACAACGAATGCACCAAGGCCGCAGCTAAGCCCCTGTGAATGGCCGTGAGTTCCATGTAAGTACTGTTCGGCTCATGATGACCGTTCGATAAGCAAACATCACTTCACCACCCTCATTCCGAGCAATAGCACCATAACCACCCAATCCCTCTTTAACAGAGCCATCGCAGTTGAGGACGATCAACCGGCTGGCGGTAAATTTTATATTTTATGGAAAATACCATGAGGCATAATCAAACCCACAAACATTTCAATAAGAGGTGTTAGTCTTACCAAGGAAGCAACCCTACGATGGTCAAAATCCTACCTACTTTCTTATTGAATCTGGATTTTGGTGGTCCAAAAGGACCACAAGTCATGACAACTCGAGGGGCACTAATTCTTTTGAGAGGCCACCTTCAAGACTATACCCATGAAGAAGTGATTGCCTCATGGTATGCAGCTTTATCCTTGCCTAGCAAATTATGTGTAAGTATCTCCCATTTTTACTGACCATGTTCAAGAGCCTACTTGGAATATTTAATTAATTGAGGGGGTCGGGGATGAATCTACCGTAGATATAATTTATTATAAAAACTATCTTTAGGTTGTAGTTGAGCTGCATGTAAGCTGACTCAGATAAACCCCATGTCCAAAAGAAAATAATTAATTAATTGAAGCCCAATGGAGCAATCATCACCATCTTGGTTAACTTTTTCAATGTCAAATGTTAGAATATCATGTATTAAAGTACTATTTGAAATAACTGAATTGAAGAGTACTAGAAAACCATTATGCATTGCATTCCATATGCCAAACTCAACCAAATTGAAGAACTGAGTTCAATTTGATTTATACAGGGGAAGAACCTTCAGAAAGTAAAAACACTCACATTGAAAGGAGAGACAATGCAATTATTATTTGCACCAAATCTCAGCCAAAACATTTGTCAATCATCTTAGTCAAAAACTGAAAATATGCAAATCTCCATGATTTTTTGAACAACAAAGGACCCCATAGACCCCAAAAGCCAAACACAAAACCCAAGGCCATGCTGATATAAAACTCTTCAATTTGAGAGAAACTGCCTTTGTCTACTCTTCTAATATCATCATTAGGCCAATCTCCAGTGCAGTTCTGTGTTAGTGGAGGCCCACAAAGTTGTGGAGTGTTCCCCATAAAGCTGGATGCATTAAAGCTTTGGAGTTGGGTACTCAATGGAATACTACCTGACAAACTATTATAAGACAAGTTCAATACACTCAAAAATGTCAAGTGTGACATGCTTTCGGGAATGCCACCAAAGAGTCTGTTTGTTGATAAGTCCAAAGACTCCAACAATAACATCTCCCCAATCTTCTCAGGGATGTTTCCTGTCAAATGATTTCTTGATAAATTCAATGACTGCAACCCAACAAGACTTGTCATCTCTTTGGGAATCTCTCCAAACAAATGGTTGTCTGAAAGGTCTATGCTTATCAGGAGCTTAAGAAGCAAATTGCCATATCGAAGCTCATTTCCTTTAATAGTTAACCAAACATCATCTCCAGGACTCCCATAGTACATGAACATCACAGTTGATAGTTGTCGTAAATATGAAAACTGAGAGGAACTCATAGTCAGGTTTCTCTTTGTGGCCATAGAACTAAAGTTTTTGAAGCACTGAGGTATGGGTCCTGAAAGGTTATTATGAGCAAGATCCAAGATTCGAAGAGATGATAGATCACAAAGTTTTGGTGGAATACTACCTCCAAAATTGTTTGAATTTATGACCAGAACTATTAGATTTTGTAAGCTTTTCCCAATCCAAGTCGGTATGCTTCCAGAAAACTTGTTCTTACTCAAGTCAATAAGCTGTAACAATGACAAATTTTGCAGACACGAAGGTAATGTACCATAAAGATGATTGTTGTCCAAATGCAATGATTGAAGAGCAAAAAGTGATCCTAGAGAATTTGGAATCTCTCCAGTTAAATTGTTGTTCCCCAAATTTATTGCTTGCAATAAGTGCCACCTCATCCAACAATCGGGGATATCCCCAAATAAGAGATTGTTTGAGAGATCAAGAATTTCCAATTTACTTGATCCGTTGAACTGTTGACAGAGGAAATGGGAAATTGGTCCAGAAAAGGAATTGTTAGAAAGATCTAGTCGCCCAACATTGGAAGAGATATGAGGTAGTGGTCCCTCAAGGTTGTTGGAACCCAAAAATATCATTGAGTAGATAGAATCAAGCTTCAGTCTTCTTGGGAGCTCGCCATGTAGCTGATTGTTGGAGAGATTTAAATATGAAATTTGTGAAGATAGGTTCCAAAACCAAGTTGGTATTTCACCAGAAATTCTTGTATAAGATAACACTAAGGAAGACATGTTCCTTTGTGTTTGGAGCCATGATGGAAACTGAGATCCAACATGCCACGATCCCAAAAGTATATTTTGGAGTTGGAAAGGAGGTATCCAATTTGACGCAACTCGCAAAACCAATGAGTTTGAAGATGCATACAATGAATTTAGTTTAGTGAGATTGGCAAAATGAACTTCAGATACCTCACCTTCCAAGGAATTTTGGGTGATCCACAATTGCTCAAGCTTTGAAAGATGTCCCAGACTTTCTGGAATAGATCCATCCAACTGGTTATAAGAAAGATCTAACTCCCGTAGTGATGATAAACTTCCTATAGATGAAGGAATGGGACCAGAAATAGAATTAGTGGAAAGATCAAGCATAGTTAGGCTCTTAAGCTGCCCCAGTTGAATAGGCAGAGGACCTGAAAGGTTATTCCCGTACAAATACAATTCTTGCAACTTGAAAAGATTTTCCAATGTTGTTGGTATCTCACCTCCAAGTTCATTCCCTGAGAGATCAATCTTTGATAGGGAAGTCAGGTTACCAAATGCACTTATAATTGAACCCCTCAAGCTGTTAAAAGAGATATCAAGAGTAACAAGACTTCTCATATTATACAACCAATCTGGAATGGTGGAATTAAAACTGTTATGAGAGAGCTGTAGGATCCGTAGAGAAGTCATGTTTTGAAGACCACAAGGTATCGGACCATGAAAATAATTATAGCTTAATTGAAGAGAAACGAGGCCTCTAATACCGAACAACCACTCAGGAGCTGATGATATGAAATAGTTATCAGAAAGGTCAATGCTGGTGAGTGATGTAAAATTAACATGGGACACAGGAAAATCAAGACTTGGGTTAAGTTTACAATTGATAAGGAATAATTCTTTTAAAGAAGGGAGCACATTCAATACCTGCACGTAGTCAATTGCATTGGTGAGGTTAACTAGACTCATGTCGAGATATTGTAGGAGAGAGAGATTGGAAAGCCATTGCAGACTCTCAGCATACAAACCAGTACCATCAGCTGAAACAAAATGAAGTGCAGTTGCAAACTCCGAAGTAGTACTGAGGTCAAGAAAACGCAAACTTGATAGATTCCCTAGCTGATGAGGAATCCTTCCACAAAAATTTGCATTAGAAAGGTTAAGATATCTCAAGCTCTTGAGTGAACCGAGGAACTCAGGGATGCGAATACGATAAAAGTTTTTCATACTTAGGTCCAAGTATTTCAGTTGCTGCAGATCAAGTAAAGAAGGACTTATCACCCCACCCAATAGGGAACTCATATAAGCATCAAATTGTTCATTACCGGGGTCCTTCAATACACTTGTAAGTATTGCAGCATCATATGGTTGTCGAAGGTTGAGCTTGGTGACATGCCCAGTTCTGTTGTTGCAGGTTACTCCTCTCCATGTACAGCAGTTATCATCACCGATCCAAGAGAAGAGCCAATTTGTTGGATCTTGGAGGCGATTCTTAAAGCTGAGAAGGGCTTGTCTCTCAATCTCACTGCAAACCACTACTACTGTGTTTGTGCCTGGGACACTTGAGTTGGTGGGTTGTATGCATAGGAAAATAAGCAACAGAACCATAAAACTTCTCATGATGAACCAACAAAGAATGCTTTGTTAAAATAGATGATTTGTGAACTGTGAGGAAATACAAAACTTTCAGAAGATATATATAGGCTATAAAAGTGAATATTGCTACACAGGATTAGTAGCAGCACTAGGAAGGAGCTCCTCATTAGTCAAGATCTATAGGATCCAGATCCTCTCCATCTCATATTACCTTTTGTTCTGTCCAGATGACTGCCATTGGATGGGTAGCTCGGGAACTATTTTAATTGCAACTGTTGCCGGGAAAATCCGGAATGATATTCACAACCCCTGGCCCATCCCAATTAAAATGAACTAGTCAAGTCTTCCCTTTACCAATCCCGAGTAAACATGCCATTTCTCCCCTCCCCACTCAAATCAAGTCAATTGATGAATAATTGGGTAAGATTTTGATTTTTTTCCCCTATTTATTTGTCTTATGATAAAAGCTGTTTTACAAAGACAAGATGTGCCTCCTTGGATTTTACTCTCCTAACGTAAAGAGACCGTCACTTTGTGGAAAAGCACATCCACTAATATTGTCTTGTATGACTAAGTGGGGCTTTGTGGGTAGCCATTGATCTTTTTTTTGCGTGACAAAAGGTTCAAGCAAATAAGTCAAGTCTTCCCTTCCAAAATTGATTTATAAGACAAACCCTCCTCTACACCGTATTTGCTCTGATGACCCAATTAACAAGTAACAGTTCTCTTAAACGTGATGCACATCTCCATAATAAGAAAGTTAATAAGTTAGGTCTAAGCAAGATCAAAATGATAGAATCATAATGGGGAAAAACTGAGGTGTAAAGTGTCTATATTGGGTATTGTGTCTTCCAAGTGGTTTTAGGAGATGTATCATCTGATATTTAAGTATTTTATGGTAGTAACGAATATATTATGGTGCAATCCGACATGCCTCAAAAAACCTAAAAAAGCAACATGTATCGGATTGATTGGACCCAATGTGAATTCATCGACTAATATCGTGTTATGGGATACTTTGAACCATAGTAAAAACCCATTGCATGTCCAATGCGACGTTTGAAAATAAACTAAAATAAAATAATATATATAAAGCAACATAATATCTTATTATTTGATTGATTCTTAGATTCAATAAAACACATACCTTTTTATGATGATGCACTTACATTTCAAGATGGACAAGGTAAACTCAATTGTTTACAAAAACGTGCGAGGAGGTCGATCATTCTTTTCACTTTGGAATAGAAAACATAATGATATATAGTCTACTATCTTTCTTCTCAAAACGCAATACTTCGAGCGGATTCGTTCTTTGAGGGGAAAGGGGTGGATAACGTATTATAAAATAAAGAGAATATATTGGAGACAAAGAAGAAAACTAGAACAGGATCAATCAGAAGTAGTGATTCATTCAGTTGAGTGCATTACATATTTATAGTAGAAGGAGCATCTACTTTGATATTGAAATACAATATATGATTCTTGCACACAATAAGATATTCTTGATATGGAAAGATAGATTGCCGCCCAAGATAGAAGGTGCATAGAATGGAAATATTGACTGCCAACATTGTGTGTTGAGATCACTGTAATCTTCAATTAAGATGGGAATGTGAATCACCAAGATTGTATGCTGAGATGGTTGAGATCTTCAATTGGAAGTATTGTCTATTGGGGGGTGATGGATATCCATAATTAATATTATTTATAACAAAAAGCATGTACTCTTCTTTTTCTGTAAATCTTTCACTTGACTATTGTATTCTTTATCTTTATTTAAATCTCATCTTTTTTGTATTAGCTTTGTTGTCATTTTATTTTTTACTCATAAATTATTGGTACCCTTTTTATATATTTAAATGCGTAAAATTAAATTAAATTGAGAAAAAAAAATTGTTTCAATAGAGTGTTTTTGAGAGTATTTTTTTTTCAATCTCAAACAATCTTCCTTACAAATCACTAATAAAAGCCTCTACGAAATAGGGAAGAATTTTTTTTTAAAAAGAGAAAGCATATATATATAACATGAAGGGTAATTTTTCCAGGACCACCTTGAGGATTATCAGTATATACAACAATTACTTTAGTTTTGCTTTGGCGTTTTGATTGGAGGATTCTTTACCAATTGAGTCTTTATGTGTAATTTGTATCTATGTTTGTCTAATTAATTTCTTTCATTATTTGTATTTGGTACATCCATAAAATAAAAAAATTATAAAAATTATAAAACATGATCAATAGTAAAGATAATGAGATTCAAACAGTGAAATGAAGGTTTCTATGATAGAGAAGAAACTAGTCCAGCAATGATATGAAGAAGTAAAGGCATTCCTGCCCTTCACCAAAACCGAGTAAAGCAAGTCATTTCCCACCCACCCCAATCAAATCAAATCAAGTAAATTGATGAATAATTGTGTTATACTTTTGATATTTTTTTCTCTATTTATTTATTTATTTATCTTATGAAACTTTTAAAAAGAAGCATGTGCCTCCTAGCAAAAGCACATCCACGAGCAGCTGTCTTTGTATTTACCCAAAAAAGGGGAAAAAAGCAAATGCCTTTGTGCAAAAGCACATCCACTAAAGCTATTCCCTTTCATTACAGAGAGGGTTTTAATTAACCATCCATCAAAGTCCAGGCCGGTAAAAATCAGCTCTTCCGTACCAAGACCGACTTATAGGTTACAAGTCAAGTCCTCCTTACCCGTCATCTACTCTAATGATAATAGTAAGATAAACCCAATTAACAAGTTAGTTCTCTATTGCATTTCCCACATCTTCATAAAAAAAAGAGTCAATAAGTCAAATCTAGCTAAGACCAAAATGAATTATCAAGTCCAGTGCTCTTCAGTGTTATAAAGGTAAAAAAACTAAGTCAATAAGTCAAGTCTAACTAACATCAAAACGAGTGAATCACAAAGGGGAAAAGGTGTCAAGTGTCAAGTGTTTGATCTAGTTAACATTTTTTAAGTTGTGTCATTCTCTATTAGATGATCAACGGATCTCTCTGGCGATTGAACCAAAAAAATTAGAAAATAAAAGGCTTGAAGATAATTTGGGTAGTTCATAAGAAAAAATTAGTTAGGCAAACAAAATTATTACAAAACTTGGAATTTGGATATAATTTTTTAAAATAGGATCCATTTGTGTAAACTTTTTGAAAAATATCTTATTTGTTATAAATAATATTGATTATAGATGTTCTTCACTTCCAAATAGATAATTCTTCCAGTTGAAGATCTCAACCACCTCAGCATGCAATCTTACATTCATATCTTAATTGAAGATCACACTCATCTCAACCCACAATGTTAGTAGTCAATATTTCTATTCTATGCACTTTCTATCTTGGGCGACAATCTATCTTTCCATATCAAGAACATCTTATTGTATGCAAGAATCATACATTGTATTTATTTGTAGACTAATATTTCCATATCAGAGAAGATGCTACTTCTACAATAAATATATAATGTACTCAACTCAATGAATAGTTTTGATTGATAGTGTTCTAGTTTTATTCCTTGTCTCTAATATATTTTCTTTATTTTATAATATAATTAAATCTTTCTTAAAATTTGACCATCTAAGAAATTTTCTCATTAATTTATTTTGATATTATCTATTTGCCGTCTTTCATCAATTTCATGTTTTGAATCTTTCAATGTTTGTTCGAATGGGTCACTTGATTTCTACTATTACAGCCTTAACTTATAGAATCAGATGATCACTCTCTGGTCGTTATTTTGACTGGTCTAATATAACAACTGAAATGCCTTTGGAAAAAATGTTCTATTTAGAGGGGTATGATGGGAGATGAGCATGCATTCTCTCTAGTTCTTCTTATATCATTAGCCTCATCCAAAATGGGAAGTCATGGATGAATCGTGGAAATTTTCATGGTTGTGTAGCCTAACTTATCAACTTGGTTCTACATTGACATTCCATCACCACCAGTCCAAGAGAGTTTCAATTTGACGAGTCCATTAAGTTTCTGTTTCAGGTTTGTGCTCGCTTTGTAGATTGATCAGATCACAGGATTTGAAACACCTGTGTTATAGCCATTACGATTCAAGCCCTGAACCAAGAGCGAACCTTTCAAATCAAACCAATGTCTAAGACCTGGTCCAAGATGGTTCAACTGATGCTTCTCAGATGAGGCACTTCTCGGAAGAGATGTCTGTTGAGAAGCCGAGAAGTAGGCATAGTAGTGACACACAACTGTCACCATGCGACTTCCTGACAAAAGTAGCGCTGATAGGAGGTTCAGCCTATCTTTATCTAGATATCAATCACAACATTAAATTCAGCATTGAATGCACTGAGAATCATTAAATGTTCATTGCTGACGAGGAAGCTTCTCATTCATCCAAGAACAATCTTGAGTACCGTCTCTTCACGTTAAGGTCAACTTGATGCTAACCACTTGATTCCCCAACAAGATCTCCAGCTATGCAGCAGATCATATGGGCTAGCTTGCTATGCATGCCTCTCCAAGAAGCCATCTCCACCCTTCATCCCTTTAGATGGGCATCCTAGGGTTATGGTGCATCCACTATCATTTGAGGTATGAATCAACTAAATATAACATCACTATGCATGAGCAACGGAAGGACATGATACTCCAGCCATTATTCTCCTGCAATTACTCCATAAGAACATTCTCTTCTTAATCTCCTTAAGCATTTATTCCTCAAGAGAGAGACTCTGGTTTTCTTACCTGAATTGACTTAATCATTGGAGGTGGCTTCCAGTCCTCAAAGGTGGCCCACTCTCACCCTTGTTTTGGCCTCACGAACCTGATTCGGACCAGAAACCAACCCAAGGAGCTCCCGATATATTTTGACTACAACATTTGACGCCATCTATGGGAAACGCTAACAAAAAGTTTTGTAGCTTTTCCTCTCTTTGAATACTTCACATAACTATGAAAGATGGCTGGAGAAAACTGAAGTGATTGTGGTTCTAAGTCTTAGGAGAACCCTTGTGCTAAGAAGAAGGGGGCTAGCCGAAGAGGAGGGACCTCAAAAGATACACAAGCCCTTGTAGAACATGAGCATTTGCAAAATGCAGCTTAGTTGCTGCTAAACTCCCTCCTCAGGGAGTCACTCCCACTTCCACCTAGATCCTGCTCAGTGGATGGATCTACAACAAAAAATATTCGAAATGATGGGTTCCTTCCAGTCAATGATGAACCATTGGCGTCAGCTCCTACGTTCTTCTGTTCCTACTACTGTTTTGCCTAGAATAGCGAATCCTTCCCCTATCAACCTCGATGACATGGCTCAGGGAGATGAAGCAAACATGCTTCACGCTCAACGGGAAAAATGGAAAGGCAAAGGAAAGGCTATAGCGCTGGATGAAGGTGGAAATAAATCTATCTTCGACAGACTAGGAACTCATGTGGACAAGCACTCTTTTCCGGAGCTGCAACAAAGCCACCTTAGGCATCAAAACCTCGAAGGACGTTGAAGGAGCGTGTGGTTGAGTCTAAGGGACCACTATTGGATGATAGGGTTTCTAAGGCTTCGAAATTTGTTTGTGATAAAAGCCTATATTGTCAAGTTCAACTAGACAAAAAAGGTTCTTGACGAAGTTCAAATGGCGTTGAGCCAGGATCCTTTTGTTCCAGATATCACGCCAGCACCTTTTCCGGTAGGTTTTCATACTCCTACCTTCACATCTTATAATGGGACAACGGATCCCATGGAGCACATCAGTCACTTCACGTCCATCATGACTATGTGATGGGAAGGGGACCCCATCAAGTGTAGATGCTTCCTAACTTCGTTAACTAGACCTGCAACTATGTGGTTCTCTCAGCTACCTACACACTTCATTCACAACTTCACGGAATCGAGGTATGCCTTCGTGGCCAGATTCAAGAGTGGAATCAAGAAGGATAAGACAAAGGACAACTTTCTAGCCCTAGAACAAGGGCATTCAGAACCTATCCGAGACTTCATCTCTCGTTTCAACAACATTTCCATCATGATCAAAGACCTTGATGACAAGGTAGCCTTCAATGCTTTCAAGAGGGTTGTGACCAAAGAAAATTTAGTCACCTTTATTGTAGAAAAGAAGCCCAAGACTCTAGCAGAGTTGCTGGACTTGGGGTATGGGATGGCTACGGTGGAAGAAGTTCTTGAAGCAAATCGCAGCTACTACAAAAATCAAGATAGGCCTGCCATTCGGAAGGCTCTCAAATCAAGTTCTAAGCCACGATTCCCCAAGAGGGATCCAAAACCCAGGCATAATGGCATGGCAAGCAGGTGGTGGAGGAGGATGAAGAAGCATTCACTCCTTTGAACAGGTCACAATTTGCAGTTTTGAAAACCCCAGGAAGATTACACGCACGCCCTAAAAATAGGGTTGACATGGCAAAGTATTGCCAATACCACAAAGATAGAGGGCATCATACCAATGACTGCTGCATATTGAAAGTGGAAATCGAGAAGCTGATTGCTAGAGGGCACTTAAATCAGCATGTGAAGGCCACTCATTGTGGTGAATCCTCACCTCCACCGAGAAGGCATAACAAAACCCCTCCTCTGGATAGAATAAAGTCAAGGGGAAAAGCTCCAATGGCGCAAGGGACGAGGACCTTCCCAAAATCAGTACTATATTCGGAAGGCCCACTCCCGAGTCATTAAGGCAGATCAAACAAGGAACACGTGTCGTAAGTGCCATTGAGCCCTCAACATTGACTCACTTTGTTCAAAGTGAACCAATCACTTTTGCCGAGAAGGAGTTGGTGGATGTTCACACTCCACATGAGAATGCCATTGTGATCAAGGTTAGGTTGGCAAATCACATGATATACAGAGTGTCACATCCACCCAGCCGGTACCCTATCTGGCATACCCGAGTGTGTGATCCACAGTCCACAAGATCCAGTAGTTTGTAAAATCAACCTCCCACATTCACAACAATATAATCAAGAACAAGACTAAATCAATGTTAACAATATTATTCAAATGAATCAAAGTAAAGTAACGAGATAATCATCAGAGTGCGGAAAAGATACCAATAGATATATAAATCAAAAGTAGAGTGAGGCGGAATCTCACTCCACGAGTACAGCGGAATGTAGCTCGAAAATCAAAGGCATTACAACTGATTCTAAAGACAAGAAAGAAAGTTATAATCTAACTAAACTAGAGTCTTTTCTACTTTATAAAGGATGTCCTCATAAACATAGACCTCATCGATTACGCTCGGACGCTCCCACTCCACAGTAGGGCTAGTCCTAGTAACAAGAGAGACCACTTGAGGGATCCTCACAGTAATCTTCGTAATCGCCAACACTTTGCGTATGGTACGCTTCTTCATCTTGCACTTCCTCATATTGCGCTTCATAGCCATCAAAACCTGTAGAATAATCTAACAAAAGATATTGTACAAAAGGAGTGAGTTTCAAAAGAAACTCAGCAAGGCAAGTTATTCCATAATAGCATAAATAACATAGTATCACAACAAAGCATAAAGTGATATGATATGAGACAGACAATGCATGTATGAACCTAACTCTATGTATGCTGGTCTCTATAGGCAGACATGCTTTAAGTCATAGCACCATACTTCTTTGGTAGGTCTCAATCACACATCATCGGTTGGCAAAGGGTCCTTCATCCATCTCGGACAATCCATGGCTAGGGGTTAAGTCACCTCTCTCTCACATCACCGTTTGGTCTAAGTAATGGCGCATGTCAAGGTAAAGCCTAGCCCAATGCAAGTCTTCTACTTAGTCATATCAACTCAGATCCAGATACGTCCATTCTTCCCCTCTCGGGATCCTTTCCGGTATCCTTCACACTAGAGTCAGCATATCCGACTCTCTCAAATACGGACTCATCAACCCTATAAGTCATCCACATATAGTAAACGGGAAGCTCTCATGTCCTCTCAAGGGTTGTTTACCGGTCTTGAACGCCCATGAGCCCAAGTCTATCCATATGCAACTCTACCCATAAATGGCCCCCACAATGTGATTCATGTCCCCTCACGGATATAACTCACCGGTCTTGAGCACCCATGAATCCCCATTGCTACCACGGGTTGTTCGGTCTCAATACCCTTCCAAATCGGGTCTGATATAACAGGGGTATAACGTAGCCAAACACTGCTAGACAAGTCCTAGGTATGACAACCAATAATCCGGGAAAGTGTCAAAGGGCAACATTGGAAATATCCCATACTACTCCCAATGAGGTCCAAGGACATAAATGTCAAAAGGACATTCCCCAATCCCAAATCATACCTAAACAATCACAATCATAATTCAATCATATCATCCACGACAGATATCTCATCATATGAAAGAGTATAATAAGATAAGATCAAATAAATAAGAAAACATACATGAGTAAGTATTCATACATAATCAAGTATATAAAGTAAATAAGGAAATAAGATTCTAATGTACTTGCATCATTCATATCATAATAGAAACTAACATAACAATAGCAAATCTAAGTAGTTCCCAAATTAGAAACTAAATCTATGTTAATATGGGAACAACTTTCCTTACCTTAAATAGATTCAAATGTATTCCGGACGGACAAGAGGATGAATCCAAAGTTAGCAAATAAACCCTAGAATAGCATCACACAATCATTAGGAAGTAGTCCTAAAAGAATAAGCATGAATCGAATCGAATCGGACGAAGAAAACAGATTCTGTTCTTGCGGGTTGATTGGCTGGGTTGAGTGCTCCAGTCGCCCAGGCAATCTGCTCAAGAGCAAATCCGAAAATAAAAAGAGAATCTTGATCCGAAACCTATGCTACACAAACCGGAATGCGACGAAACTTGGAGAGAATGTCTAACACAGTAGTCTAAGACTAAAAAGCATAATTTACACATCAAACCACCATTAAAACCATTACTTACTAATTTAGAATCATAGTTTCTATTTCGGTAAAAATCGTAGTTTCATTGGAAACATGCTATGAATGAAAGAGATGAACTAGAGATGATTAGATCTCATTCTAGTACAAGAACACAGTAGATCAGAGGTATGAATAATCATAGAGAAGCATCTATAATGCTAGAATGAATCAAAATAGGAATATTATCATAGTTTAAGAAGAAATCATAAGAATCATGTCAAGAATGAATGAGAGGATCATAGCACAAGAGAATGAAAAGAGATTGTAAAGATATGACTACAAGGTTGCAGCATCTTCATCATAATCTCAGTTCAGAGATGAGAGTGATCATGGAAAGAATAAATCATTAACATAAAAGATAGAATACTAACCTCTAATTGAAGAATAAGAGAGAGAGTTTGCAAGATTGCAAGATTAGGTCTTCTTCTTCACTCTTGG
The DNA here is from genome assembly GCF_041222555.1 of Hakea prostrata. Taxonomy (NCBI): domain Eukaryota; kingdom Viridiplantae; phylum Streptophyta; class Magnoliopsida; order Proteales; family Proteaceae; genus Hakea; species Hakea prostrata. The sequence goes on along the minus strand of NC_142609.1, from coordinate 19,099,705 downwards.
AGGCTTGGAGATGGTTTCCCTTCGTTCTCTAAGTGTTATGGAGGCTAGGGATACTAAAATCACGAAGTCATGGGGTATATATAGCAAGATACTCAAAACAGAAGATTCTGTTCGAGTTCAGCATCTCTGGGTCGATTGGCTGGGTAGCATGGCCCAGTCGACCCAAGCACTCGACCCAGGCAGTCAGCAAAGCCAAAGACAGGGATTTGAGGGTCTTCCACTACTCGGAATCAAACGAAACTTTAAACACATATTCTATAACATACCTAGCATGGAAAAATGGCTTTAAATCATATCCCACCAAGCTTTAAGGTCATCAACTAATCTTCTCTTCATCAAGGTGCAGTCTCTTCTCTATATCCAACATTGCCTTCAAGTATGGGGCATCATCTTCAATCTCCATAGGTTCGGAGTCGAACACTATATCTTCTACCAATATGGCCCATAGTTGACTTTCACTTCGGGTCTTCGGACCTACAGACAAAAGAGTATCCAGGTTAAGGTTAGGGCCGGGTTTCACACAGAGTCTTAGTCGATACTGGATCGTCAATAGACATTTTGTCTCTGGATGCTTTCCGCCTGGTTAAGATTGACCAGGAGGCACTCCAACCAACTGCAGCCTTGTTGTATGGCTTTTCGAGAAGTTCCACCACTGTAGAAGGAAATATACAGCTGGATTTGACTATGGGAACCTTCCCCCAACAAGTGACTTTTCCCATCATGTTCATCATTGTGCTTAACTCATCAGCATACAATATCATTTTCGGTCGCCCAATGCTGACTGCAATGGGAGTGTAATTTCTCCCAGACATATGATGATGAAGTTCCCAATTCCTGAAGGCTTGGGAGTTTGCAGGACTAATCAAAGGCCGTCTAGGACCTATTATCTCACTTTCATCAGGAAGTAGTAGACAACTCCACTTGCAGGAATCACTCTCCGTTGTCGAGATACATGATGACAGAGATGAGAGCTTGATGCAATGAGGAGAGCTAGTAGAGAGGTTGCAAAAGGTTCCTTTGAGCCTCACCCATCCAGAAAGGGGGACCAACATTGGTTCAAAGCAACAAGATGGCTTTGAACATGAGCTAAGCTCCTTTTTGGCTAATAACACAGATGTCTTTGCGTGCATAGTTGAAGACATGCATGGAATTGACAGCAACATAGCTAAACATAGCTTGTGGATTAACAAAGGAGCTACGGCCATAGTTTAGAGGAGAAGAAATTTCTCCATCGAGAAGCAACAGGCTATTCAGTTGGAGACCGAGAAGCTGGCAAGATCTGGATTCATCTATCCAATCGAGAGCCCTAAGTGGTTGGCGAACATGGTAATGGTAAAGAAAGCCAATGGAAAGTGGTGAATGTATACAGATTACACAGAAGTCAACAAGGATTGTCCTAAGGACAGTTAACCCTTGCCTCGCATTGACTTGTTAATTGATGCCACGACAGGCCACGAAGTGCTGAGTTTCATGGACACATACTATGGATACTATCAAATCATGATGAAGCCAGAGGAAGAGATCCATTCAACCTTCATGACTAATCGGGAAAGCTACTAGTACAATGTCATGCCTTTTGGTCTAAAGAATGTTGGAGCCACTTATCAACATGCTATCAACAAGACCTTATGCAAGTAGATTGGCTGCAACATGGAAGTCTATGTGGACGACATGTTAGTAAGAGCATTCAGCAAAAGGACCATATTAGTGACTTGTCAGAGGTCTTCAGCGTCCTCCGAGAACACAAGATGCGCTTGAATTCTAAAAAGTGTGCTTTTGGAGTCTCATCCAAGAAGTTCTTGGGGTTCATGGTATCACAAAGAGGCATTGAAGCAAATCTCAAAAAGATCAAAGCCATCATCGATATGCAACCACTTCGCACCATAAAAGAGATCCAGTGCTTGATAGGAAGGGTTGCTACTCTAAGTCGCTTCTTAGCGAAATCTAGGGAGCACTGATTGCCTTTCTTCACAGCACCAAAGACTCTCAATGCCACTTCAAACCTGGTTTGGACTGAAGAATGCCAAAGAGCCTTCCAAGAATTGAAGCTTAAATTAAGCTCTTCTCCCATTCTTGTATGTCCCACTCCTAAAAAGGGGCTTCTTACGTATCTCACCACATCTTCTCAACCTATAAGTTTAGTATTAATACAAGAGGAAAAAGGCATCCAAAAGGTTGTTTATTATGTCTCTCATGTTCTTTTAGATTTTGAGACTAGATATCCTAAGATACAGAACCTTGCCTTAGTAGTTATAGTATCTATCGGGGAACTAAGGCCTTACTTCCAGGCTCATCTCGTAACAATCCTTACCAATGCTCCCTTAAAAAAGATCCTTCATTATCCAGATTTAGCAGGAAGAATGATCACTTGGGCAATTGAGCTGAGTGAACATCAGGTTGACTTCCAACCAAGAACTGCTATAAAGGGGCAGGCATTGAATTATAGCAGTCCTTAGCGGACTTTGTGGTTGAATCTACCACTGGATGGAACGCAGGGGGGAGCAAAAGACATATGTGGAAACATGGATTCTCTTTATTGATGGAGCCAGCAATGCAGCAGGTAATGGAGCTGGTTTAGTGTTGCAAAGTCCACACGCCTTCACCATAAAATATGCTCTTTGTTTCATCTTTCCTACAACAAACAATGTAGCAGAATACAATGCACTCATAGCAAGGCTTCCCTTAGCCAACACTTTATGTGTCAAGAGCCTAAAGATACATAGTCTAAATTCTAAGCCCAAGACTATGTTCGTCATTGCAAACCTTGCCAATTATAGTCTTCAGTGCAAAGAGCCCCCGCAATTCCCTTAGTCTCAATTCTAAGCCCAATCCCTTTTGCTAGGTGGGGAATGGATCTTTTGGGACCATTTCCACCTGCATTAGGGGGAAGAAAATTCTTGATCGTTTCTATTGACTATTTCACCAAGTGGGTAGAAGCTAAAGCTATTACAACCATAACAGAGAAGCATATGGAAAAGTGCACCCTCAAAAAAATCATCTACAGATTTGGCTTACCCAAGATACTGCTAACAGACAATGGAACTCCATTTGATAATCCTGCGTTCAAAGAGTTTTGTCAGACTTATCATATTGACTATAGGAGGGCTGCAGTGGCGTACCCTCAATGCAATGGCCAAGTGGAGGTTACCAATTGTACCTTACTTAATGGAATCAAAAGGAGTTTGGAGAAAAGTCATAAATAATGGGTGGAATAATTGCCTCATGTACTTTGGGCCTACAGACTTCATCAAGAACACCAACGGGAAAAATTCCCTTCAAATTGTCTTATGGCACTGAGGCACTAGTCCCAGTAGAAGTGTTAGTAAGATCATTGAGATCAACACACTTTGATGAAGTAGCAAATGAAGAAGGAAATCAGGAAAATTTGGAGTTCATTGATGAAGTCCGAGAAACAACTTTCTACCAAAATGTGGCTTATCAAAAGAAGGTGGTGAAGTACTACAATTCCAAAGTACGCAGTAAGACTTTTCGGCAAGGAGATTTGGTCCTCTGACAAGCTGATGTGTCTGCTCCAAGAGGAAGAAATAAACTCTCTCCCATATGGGAAGGCCCCTATCTTGTGGTACGAACTCCAACCTGGAACTTACAAGCTCAAAGAACTGGAAACTAATAAAGAACTTGTTCATGCATCGAATGTTGTGCACCTAAGGATGTTCTACCAATGAATGAGACACATCATAAGACAAGTAAGAGTTACCAACTTGTACGAATAACTAAGTGTTTGCCCTTTTTGGTGTTGCTCCTCATAAGGAGGGCATGTTCACTGAGAGCCTATACTTAGTCAGTTTCTTGGTAATTTCTTTAATCATTTGTATGTTCCTCTTGTAAAAAGTATTCATGTTGAGATCTTCTCCTGAGAGCCAACACTTAGTCATTCTCTTGGAAGTTTTTGTTGAAGTATGTATTATCAATCTAGTGCTCCCGAGAACCCATACTTAGCAAATTTTGTAAGAAAAACAATGTAAACTCAAGATGAGTGCAAAAATTGTAAAGATATGACCCATGAAGTGGTGAATCAAAGTATTCTTCATTAATGATTGATCCAATGTACAAAGAAAAACAATTACAAAGGCTAGTATGTACAAAACAAAAAACAAAGGATCCATCACTTGGCAATGTCAGCAGCAACATCATCTTCAATAGTAATGATGGTGGAGCCATTAGATTGATTTACTGAAGAGGAATTTGATCAGCAACCTCTTGAGAAGGAGGATGGCCTTCTTTACGAGGAGCTTGGCTTTCTTTAGAAGGGGCTTGGCCTTCATCAAGAGGAGCTTGGCCTTCTTCAGGAGGAGGAGGGTCTTTATTGGCCTCTGGATAAGGAGTCCCTAGATTTGGAATTACAAATGAGGCAGCAGGAGGAGCTTGATCTAGAAGGGATTTAGTTGCAGCAGGAGGAGCAGCAGAAACCTTAGAGGCAGGTACTTCCTGTGAGGGCAATAACCAGCTGAACACTGGGATGCCTAACCTCTTCTAGGTATTAGCATCAAATAGGGGCCCTTCACAGACTTTCTTCATAGTGGCTTCAGGTAGCCACTTAGCCATAAGTTTGAAGGCCTCATCTAGGCTCATTTCAAAGCCTGGGATAGCCGCCTTCAGCACTTCATCTTTGAATTCTGCAGAGCACTTGAAATCCTCTACAGCCTCTTCCCTATAGGTGACAGCTTTCTCATTTAGCTTCAGCAACTCATCGTTCATCTTATTCAGCTCTGCCTCCAAGTTATGCTAATTCTTAGAATCTAGCCTTTTGCACAAAGCTGACACAGAGTGTCCTTTTCCTATTGAAGTGCAGCCAAGGAATTCTCCAGCTCCTTCACTTGGGTGGATAGCTTCAATAGTTCAGCTTCCACCTTCAATTTTTCTTGGAGGAGGGCTTCCCTAGCCTTCACTACCTCATTCTCTCTCTTTACAGCTCCATCTCTACCTTCCTTATAGTAGGTGCAGTTGGAGCTAAGCTTTCTCATCTTCTCCCTCATGGACTCCATATCCTTCTTGAGTCCCTGCATTTCTTTGACAATATTCTCATGTTCAGCTTGCAAGGCACCATACAAATTATGATTGCCCCCATTTCCTTTGTGAGCGTGGAGACCTCAGAAGCCAAGTATTTACTCTTCCTCATAAGCCCCTCCACCAGGCTGACAAAATTATACATACTCCTAAGATACAAAGATAATCAGCCTTTGATAAATAAAGGAAGAGAAAATGGTCAAGTTATACAGAAAGGAAGATCCAAGGTACTTACCAAAAGGAAGAACTTGAGAATGAAGAGCAAAAAGGTAGAGCTTGTCATAATGCTTCTTATCCACTACAGGCACCCCATGCTCAATCCACTCCTTGGCCCTGGCCATCTCTTCAGCAATCCCATCTCCTTCAAAAACCTTCCATTGTGGCATCCAGAAGGAGAGTCGAGATGTGGATGGCCCATCAGAGACGCCCTCTCCTCCAAATGTGGGGATGGTACCCACTTCTTTTGGTTCTGTTGCTATTGTTGATGCTGATTATGTTGCTTTTGTTGTTGCTACTAAGGGAGGAACACAATAGCAATGGAAACTTCGGTGGTAGGGGCCTTGGTTGTTGAACCTGCCCCAAGTGCCTTGGAAGTAACGTCCTTGGAGGTCTTTTCCCCAGTGGCTACCTCGGGAAGTGACTTCCCTGGGATCCCCAAAGGAATACCTCCTAGAACTTTGCCGAGAACAACAGTTAGAGGGGCATATTCACCTATCTTTGTCACCTTCTCCTTCCCTTTGTTGATGGAAGGTGACCCAGGATGCTTACAACTCTTTCTAGCCACCACGACTTCACCCCGAGAAGTCTCCTGAGAGGCTAACCTCTCGAGAAGTAGCAGTTGGAGCCTTGTTCTTTTTAGTGGCAGCATTAGCAGCCTCCTCCTTTACTTCTTGGGCGATCTTAGAAAGAGTCTTCATCTCAAACTGTGGGTGCATCTCGGCAACAGGGCTAGGAAGTCTAGAGGCTAGGAGGGATGGCCCAGCTCCAGTACCTCTGGTTTTTTCACACTTATTCCTTGTAGCAATTTGTGAGTCCTTGTAGCGCTAGAGGAGTTCTTCCTTGCTGAGAGACATTTTGGGATCTGCAAATGAAAAAAGAATTATTCTATCAAATAGTTCAAGGCAAAAAGAAAATATTGACTTCATTAAGGGAAAGCAGAAGGATAGGGGGCTCACCAACCACGACTTCCCAGAGGAATAAGGGAGCTTCGAGACCATCTCCCTCCCATGGACTAGGATCCCCCTTCCCTGAATGAAAAGCTGATAAAAGCCCTGTTCCCTTTGGTCCAAGGAAGGCTTGACGTTCATCTTACTTATTATACTCTTGGAGAAGGAGGGCCAATCCAGGATGGCACACTCCTAGGGAAGGTGGTAGGCGATGTACCTATCCCTCCACCCTTTGTTACTAGTAGGGAGCGTGTTGCTCTCAATGACATTGAATTTGAGGGTGGAGGTACTTCATTTGCTAAAACTATACCATCCCTTTCTTTCTATGGTCCTAAGGGTGAAAACCCACTTGAAGACGTTTAGGTTATAATCAATACCTAAACGTGACAGTACCCACATGAAACCTACCAAGCACCTCTAGATATTAGGAGCTAGCATTCTTGAGTTTTGGTTGAAATGGAATAGGTTCTACATCATGAAGGCATAGAAAGGAACTATCATGTCCCCCAACATGTAGTTAAAATAGAGAGGGACCTCTCCCTCTCTCAACAAGCTAGCCTTTTCGCAGGGACTTGAAAGCCTCACTGTGAACTCATCAAGGATCTTGAAGGCAGTTTTCATCAATTTGACATAATGGGGACGAAGGAGACTAGGGATGAACAGAGGTTTAGACTTGGCATTGAAGGTACGACACTTGCTATCTGGGGGAATTTTAAACCCTACATCAGAAGTCGTTTCTTCCTCAACAAAATTCCCAGGAGCAACGCCTTCATGTTGGGACACTTGTGGCTCACTGGCAAAACCAATGGCCATATTAGAAGAAGAAGAAGAAGGAAACCTACCTTCGAAGGGGTGTCCACTGATTCCTACATCCTTTTATGGCTCTAGAGGGGCCCTAATGCTAGGCTTCTCATGCAGAACGTACTTCCTCACTAATTTCCTACCCATATTGTTGGTTGGAAGAAGAAACTTATGGAAAGAAAGAGGTTGAAAAATCTGGAAATGCACTTGGTTTAAGCAAGAAGTTGCAGAGTTCTCAAATGCAATAAGAAGAAAAAGTTAAGAATGCGTGAGGAGATCCCATTTATAGTTGCAGTGAAGATGAGATCACGTCCCATATTCTTCTCAATCAAGGGTCCTCAAGCCTCAATGTTTCAGTTTCCAAAACGTTACGTCAATCAGGGCACGTCGCAATAAAGTAGACACATTGAGCGTTGTGCACATCATTACGGGCAACATGATTAAATGACGCAACCATCAAAACATTTAATGTCTTCAGGCGCATGCTTATCAAGATCTTGCAACTTCTCAAGAAGGCGCTTGCAACTTCTCAGAGAGACACTTCCACTTCTAGCCAATTCCTGCACCCAAAGCCTTATGCATGGATGAGATATTCTTCATGACAAGATTTTCCATGAAGACTAGGGGGCTAATGTTATAGTCATTATGGTTCAAGCCCCTAAACCGGAGTGAACCTTTCGAATCAAACCAATGGCTCAGATATGGTCCAAGATGGTTCAATTGGTGCTTCTCAAATGAGGCACTTCTCGAAAGAGATGTCTGTTGAGAAGCCGAGAAAAAGGCATAGTAGTGACATAGTTGTCACCATGAGACTCCCCAGCAAAAGTAGCACTGATAGGAGATTCGACGTATCTTTATCTAGATGTCAATCACTGCATAAAATTCAGCATTGAATTCACTGAGAATCATTAAATACTCATTGCTAGCGAGGAAGCTTCTCATTCGTCCAAGACTAGTCTCTAGTACTGTGTCTTCACGTTTTGTCTCCCCAATTGAGAATTGATGTCACATCAAGGTCAACTTGAACCTGATGCTGACCACTTAATTCCCCAACAAGATCTCCAGCTGTCCAGCAGATCATGCGGGTTTGCTTGCTATGCAAGCCTCTCCAAGAAGCCATCTTCACCCTTCATCCCTTCAGATGTGCATCGTAGGGTTTTGGAGCGTCCACTATCATTTGAGGTATGGATCAACAATATATATCATCACTATGCATGAGCAACGGAAAGACTTTAAAACTCCTACCATTATTCCCCAACAATTACTTTGGAAGAACATTCTCTTATTCTCCTTGAGCATTTATTCCTCAGGGGAGAGGCTCTGATTTTCTTACCTGAACTGATTTGATCATTGGAGGTGGCTTCCTGTCCTCAGAGGTGGCCCACTATCACCCTTGTTTTTGCCTCACCAACCCGATTTGGCCAAGAACGAATGAAGGAGCTCCCGGTATATTTTCACTACAACCACCTGCAAAGAAATTTGATACAATATTTGAAAATATTATGATTACTAATTTTGGCTTGCGTTTCAGAATCTTCCATTACTCGCAGCCATAAGCTCCACACTTCTATTATTTACCTAATGAAATTACTTTGTTTCGTCCTGTTAAACAATAGAAAATTATTAAATAAAACATGTTTCTGCACCCATTTGACAATACCCACTTATAATCATCAATCACCTTCTGGGGTTGGGATCTCTATCTAAGCCCAAGGTTGCAATCAGAATCAAAACTGCCAGGGTATCAGCTAGATCACGTCCACCAAGCCTAAAACCGAAGTAGAGCTGCAACAAGGATGGGTTGGTGTGGGCTGTTCCAAACTCAATCCCAACTCTAAATGCTCTTGGCTAAACTTGATCCTACCTTAGCCCTGATTCTAGGCTAATGATTTCATGATTGGACGTGTCCTTGTTACTATCTTAGTCCCTGATTGGTCATGTTATATTTTTTATTTTTTTGGGGAACAGGAGCTTTCTATATTTGGTTTGTTCTTTTGTTTTTGTTTTGTTTTGTTTGTTTTTTTGGGGGGGGGGAGGGGAGATACATATATATATATATATATATATATATATATATATATATATATATATATATATATATATATATATATATATATATATATATATATATATATATATATATATGCTATCGGTAGGTTTGAACCCACACCTCTCCACTAAAGATGAGACTCTTAACCGTCCTACTAATTAACCTTCCATTGACCAGTCATGTCATTGCTATCAATATCATTGATTGACCTGTCCCTGTCTCTAATTTGTCCTAAGCAAATTTGAATCATCAAGACCAATAGGGCCAAACTTGCAACCCTAACCAAAAAGCAAGAATATTATTTGCTATAGTGTTAACTTGGTTCCCCATAACTTACAAGCACACACACACACAAAATGAACCTTTAGAATAATAAAGGACTAGGCCAGAAATTGAAGGTGAAGTTCCACTGAAGCCTAGATCTAGCCTGCCATTCTGGGGTTCCACACACAAAATTCAATTTCCCCATTTGCACGTCAGAGGATTGAGTCATACACTTTCACTTCAAACCAGTTGAAACAAAGCTTAAACAGTCTTGATTCTAAAGACTACATTTACCTCATCCCAATATGTCAGTGCCCGAGCAGGTTTTGAGGAGAGTCAAGTTGCACGCTTGTTGGCAGACAACAAGCTTCTCCATAAGAGGCTTCGAGCTCGAGACCTAAGTACCGTTAGCGAGGATTCTAACTTCTTTGGGAGACTATTGCCTTTTTGCATGTGTTTGCTCTCTAGCGTTTGCATTTTTCTGTGAATAAAAAGAGAAATCGTTTTCATCCACATTATGACTAATTTGAGGGAAATAAATGTTAAAAACAAAAAGAATACAATAATTCATAAAAGAATAGGCAAGAGATTGCTGTGGTTGAGTAAACCTGGAAGCCAAAAGGGCTAATGAAAGTGCTCGTTTGACATAGATGGGATTGTTGCTTCAGGAGCTGGGTGGTGATTTTGCATGAAACAGTAAGGGCAGAAGCCATGTCCGCAAACAGCGTTCTGTTTGTACATTCATGAAGAATATACAAAAATAGCTCTACCCAGAGAGAATGATGTGATTTCTAGCTGCACCAATCCATAAACAGGATGGAAAAGGTAAGTACAAACAGGAAAAACAGAAGGAAGGTCCTGCTACTGCTGTTGCGCTGAATGGCTTGGGCCAGCTCCTCGTTGCCCATATCCGCATTCTTTATAGTTTCAACTGCCTGAGAGTACAAAAATAAAGATAGGTTTACAAGAACTTTGAAGAACGCAAAAACACTAATGCTGAGACAAGTTCAATGCCACTAACTAGGAGTTCATGAATGATGCAAACTAATGCAGTTGGGTTTTAGACACATAAAATATATTATGGTTCGTCGGTACAACCTCAGAAATAAGGATTTGGACCACTAATGTTGGATTATTAGTATAATAGCCAAATTCCAAATAAACTAAACATGACTTCATAACCCGTCTATGAGAAAATTCACAATGATTCAACCAATATAATTCTTTTAATCCACGTTCATTTAATCAGTTTGAACTTAATTTAATGTTAGGTCTGAACCCGGCCTGTCCTAACAAGCAAGCCTAAACTCTAAAACTTACGTTTTATGATTTGAAAATGTTAATAACTAACAAATGCTTGCTAAAAGATGAACAAGAATATACTCTTACCTGCTCATACAAAAGCTCTATTTGTTTAGATTGTTGAAGAACATGTGTCACCATCAGGTGATTCAGTGCAGACATTTCTACCATCTTAATCTCAATTTCTTGAACAAAATCTAGAAGACTTGCCAACTCTACCTTTCCAAGTACATCGACAAGCAATTTCAATCTAATCAACAGAAACTCCATAATCAAAAGCATAAAGCGAAATGTTTACAAGAAAGCCTTCAAGCATAAACCAACATAACAATTACCTGAACCTAAGAAAATAAAATTGTCCTGAGAAATGGGATGAATCCCTAACCTCTGGCCTTCCACCTTCCATCCCTCTATCCACTTCACTTCCCCCCAACTGCACTTCCCTTACATGTAGTTACCTCCCCTGTGCCTTCTTCTCCCCTACCATCACTACTCCCTTGTACGTCTGCACCATGAACCTCCCTTTTCTCCCCATCTTGCCATTCCTCTCAGGGTAGCCTCACTCTCTGCCTAATTCCCCCAACACTGGTGGAAGACCGAAAGTGGCATTCTGTCATGCAGGTAGTCTAGACGATGAAGCTTCAGCCTGGAAGTGCTATCTTGTGGAGCACTTCTTGGGCTGTAGAACCCCATTCCCCATTGTAAAGGGCTCTGTAACAAAACAATGGAGTCCAATAGCACCCTTGCATTTCTTCCTCCATAATCATAGCTTCTTTCTTTTCAGATTTCCAATTGTGAACGACAAATGTAGGGTCCTTCAAGTGGTCCATTGTCAATAGGGAAGGTGCCACATTCTTCGACATGGCAAAGACATCTCGAGCTCAACAAGGAAAACTAGTCCACCATTCCCCTATGAGTCACTCTTCTAGGCTTAACACCCCAATTCTGGGGCTCAAAAGGATTGCGGATTGTGGGATAAGCCCTAGGGACTCCCCTCTTTCTGATACTATCACCATGCTCAAGGATAGTTAACCCTCGCTCAACATTGTGTAGAAATCTCTACGAAGTCTTCCCTTCCATCTGCTATCCTTATCAAAGAGGAAGAGGGTTATTCCTCACTCAACCAGTTTAGTAACTCCCGAAGAAGGCACTTTCTTCTTTGGACTCTTTTCAGTCCCGATTGAGGCAGCCGCGGCAGAAGATTGGCCTTTGGCCACAGAAGTTTTAACCGAGATAGAACCCGGGGCGGGGGTCTTTGTCTTAAGAACCCCAGAAGCTGAAGCCTTCGTATTAGTGACAAGCTTCCTTCTCCGGGCCTCGTCCATTCCCCTGAGCGCTACAACCATCAAATCATCATCAAAGATGTTTTTGGCCACTGCAAGATAGAGAGATATAATCAGGTCAGAACAAGGAATACAAAGTAAAGGCAATGGAAACAAAAGCTTTCCCGGGGAGAAGCCCCACAGTTGAAGTACTGAATTATATTCCATGGAATAACCATGGACTACAAAATCATCCCCTTCCACTTGCTTAATGATCCCGACCCTTTCTTTTTTGTCGGGATCCAAGTCGACAGGGGTGTTCAGGGGATCAATATCATCCTTGGATATCTCTTGGAATTGTGTAAAGAAAGGTTCGAGAGCAGGAGGTTTGAAGAATAGAAAAAATTCCCTCCACTTCTTGGTTGTGGATGGGAGGGAATCCTTCAAGATGAATTTCCTTTGAAAAGAGGAAGATACCCTCTTTGATAGAAAAAACCAGCCACGCAGGGTATGAGGATGCAAAGAATAAAAGTCATGAAACATGCCAAAGGTCGAGAAAACTCCTAAGGATGCATAAAAACCGACGAACCCGATCATGATGCGCCAACTGTTCGGGCTCAAGTTAGACGAGCTAAACTTGTAGTGTTCTTAAAAAAACCACAAAAAAATAATGCAAAGGAAGACGCAAGCCCCCGATGAAAGCATCATAATATAGGGGATAGAAGCCCCTTGGGGGACTATTCACCCTTTGATCATCATTCGGGAGGATAACTTGGTACCCCTCGGGTATACTAAAGCTTGACTTAAACCTATCTAAGTCATCAAAAGAAAGAGAGAAAAGGTAGAATTCAGGTCCCGAAGAAGATTGAACGAAATCGATGAGCCAAGGAGTTAAAGGCTGGGATTTCGCCAATGCCACGGCAACTCGTTCAAAGGTTCTCTTATCGGGCTTACGAGGAATGGTTCCCCGAAAACCACTAGGACGTTGGAATGGTGACGGGGTGGGGCTTTCCTAGAAGAAAAAGAAACTCGGATGAGGTCAAAGCTTCAGGAATCAAGAAAACTTGGGGAGAAGAGGCTGAGAGATCACGAGAGGTAGCCGTAGATTCAGGTCTCAAGCACTCCGGGGCGAAGGAGTAGCAGAATCAAAAGCAGCATAAGACTCGGGATCATCCCGATGTTCCTCATCCCGGGATTCAACACTAGGAGCTTCATGAACTTGAGCTTGAGCAGCTTGAGCCCGAGCGGCTTGATATTCCCTATCCTTACTGTTCATCTCCCTTATTTCCCCAAGAATCCTAGGGTCATCATCAAGAGGACTATCACTAGAAGTACGAGACCTTTCATCATCCAGGGAATGCTCATGAAGGTCCTTTCTGGCGATCCCAGTCAAGTTAAACCTCCTTGTCTGATCGCTATCACCTTCACTCGCATGTCCTTTGGCCCGACGACGCTTCTTTTCCCGATAATTGGGACGGGAACCTTAGGCTGGTGCCTAAAACCTCTCAAACTCACTTTGGGTTTCTTCGGAGCCATGAAGAAAAGAAACTTACTACTTAAAAACTTGAAGGATCTCAGGAGCTTAGTCGGGAGCAATTCTTAGTCGAGAGCAAAGGAAACTGTAAATCAAAATGAAGATGAAAAGGTCCTATTTATACTGCTGGAAGAAACGTTACACTTCTTGATCGAACAGTTACAACGTTTCACAATTGACGGTTCAGGAAAAGAGACGATGTAACTCCCCGAGGCAGTCATTATGACTCTAGGCATAGCCATTTGACGTGGCAAGGCCAGACTGGACGAGGACTTCGAGGAAAACCGTTACGAAAATGGCTAGTAACTTCATACCAAGCATTTAATGCACCCGACGGCAAAACTCACTCGTTCTCTCGAATAAAGTAGAACAACATTCAGGACAAGATGCTTTTATCCTCTCCTTGGTCGGGACGAACAATGAGACGACCTATGATTGCCAAACATAAACAGATACGTCTCTCGCTCTTAACCTAACTTTCTACATTACATATAGTGATCCTCGGGACAATCACCGACGGCTCCCTCGATCATGGATAACCAGTATTCTCTCAGAAGCTTGACATATTGAAGTGGTATTGTATGAAGAGGACCCATTAAGATAAGGAGTCAGGAATGATAAATGCACCCGACAACTTAACTTCCTTACTATCCCACACATTGTAAACAACGATTGGATAGGGGGCTTATGATACAGAAGTTTCCTACCTGACTGGGTCAGACCTGGCTGGGGCTCCACACTCAGTCGGCTCTCTTATGATATGGAAGTTTACTACCCAACCGGGTCAGACCCGGCTTGGGCTCCACACTCAGTCGGGATAAGAGCCGACTGGCTTGATCAAGGCGTGATGTACGCTCGATTAATATGGCAACCATTCTCAATGAGGAAAGTCGACTCCGTCGCTGATCGAGCGGGATCGGTGATAGGAAGGCATGATCTCAGGAGAAACGACAACCACCATCGGTAACATTAATGGTATAAGAAGAGGGACATACCCCTCCAGTAAGTATCCAATACATTCTGAGCATCGTCTTGTGTAATTTGGGCACGAGATCTTAGATTGTTCACTGTCTGACTTAGCCATTGGAGGCGGTTGCCCTGTAATCTAGCTAGCCCGCGTCTAACTCTTTTTGCATGACTCTTCGTCTTCAGCTTGAAGGGGGCTCGAGTGCAGCATCAACATAACTGATACACATCAATTACCTATCAAAGAACCACTGAGTCTAATTCTCACACTCGAGATCTCAAAGCCAACAAAAGCGACCTTGAATCACCATGGCAGCAACCAAGTTGCAATACTAAAGGGGAAGAATGAAAGAGAAAAGAGAAAGAAACCCTAGCCTATCACGAGATCCAAAACCTAGAATATTGCAAGTTTCAAATGAAATGAACTTGGGGGGTTTACAACTTATACTCTGGTCCAACAAAAGAATAATTAGCACCAGTTCAATGAAGGTAAACCAAAGAAACAAGCCAAATAAACCACAGCCTTCAATATATCAAACACTAAGGTTGAAATGATAGAAGGGCCCTCTCATCTTCCTTTGAATTTTCTCCGTCTTTGCACTCACTTTAGCCTACATCAAGAAGATTTATTTAGGCTTCCTTTTGTTTGTGAGATTCTTCAATGCTTGAATTGTAGAGGGACTCCTGATCTCTACAATTCTAAATTATAAGAAAGATGCGGGACTCCCCCAGCCACCATGAGGTCTACCATTAAAAAAAGGTCTTCTTCTTCCATCTCATTTTCCTGCTATTGAACAACTTCGTCTTCATTTCCTCTTCTCTTTTTTCCCCGTTCATTCTCTGTAAAGTAAAATTCTGTGTTTGGTTATGATCTTGCTCTAGAAGTTTCTGATCTGGGTTTAGGTTAGAATGGTTAAAAGAGGTCAGACTTAAGTGATTAGGTGTTGTGGGTTTGGGGGGGTTTAAGGAGGTCTAGAGGTCCATTTGGGTAGGGACTGCGGTTCGGTGGCTGGGCTAGTGGGTGATAGCCACTGTTTTTTACGATGGATTTGGATATTGAGTTTTAGAGGTTAGGCTTTGAGGGTCTTCTAGTAACATAATAATGTGGTATAGGGATTGGAACTGAACAGGCATAGGCTGGTTGGTTGTGCATCCAATTATGTTGTTCTAGGGCTATGATTGAGGACAGTTTAGGTCAGCCTAGTGGGCCGAAGTTAATAATATATGAGCAAGCTGAAGGTGGTAAGTTTGAACCATTATGTTTGGGTTACCCTAGTTTGCAGTTGGAAAGGAAGCTAGTCTTGGGAGCAATGAAAGCAGAATGCTTTGTAGTTCAGAGTTTGACAATGTGGTTGTTGTGGGGTTACAATGGTAGAGAGGGATCTAATCAAGTAGGCGGGAAAGGGGTTTTGGGTTGTGATTGCTATAGGGACACCGTCTTTAAGGAATATATCTTGTGCCAAGGGAATTAGTTGCAGGAGTGTTAGCCATGGACATGGCAGGTAAGGGAGTTCCCTGAGGGAGTTATACTGGTGGTCATGTTCTAAAGGACTGAATGATACTACCAAAAGTTATGGAAACCAGGATCAGAGAGGTATCAACCATGTTTTGTGATGTACTTGTCCCTTGTTCCCTAGCTTTGGTGTTCTATAGTTCAATGGTTGAGTTCTCCGACGATAATGTTCTGAGAAGATATAATGCATTGCAAGGGCCATTTCTATTACTTGGGCATCCAAAGCAACAACCCTCATCTTAGGATCCAACCTTTGCCTTCTTCTTTGAGACATTTCTTCTACTGGGCATCTGACTTCGTCATAGCCTAAAACACTGCAAGAGTAATAGAAAATTGAAAGTTTCTCCACCTTCGCAACTATTACCATGTTGTCTCTCGATCTCCTTCTTGCTATGGCGCATGGGATTCATCCTATTGATCTACATCTGAATTATTTGACTCTTCCCCCAAACTAGTTACCTTGTGTGAACATTCCCTTGCCAGGTTCTCCCATTTTCGTTGTCTATTTAAACCTAACTTCCATTGATAGGAATCACTTGATATTTCATGAAACCGACACTAAAAATCAATATGGGTGAAAGTCCAATGCTTATCTTCTCTCATGGCTTTAACTTCATCAGTTCCCTGTAACAGGCCCCGGTGATTCTTTAATCACATTAAACAAATGTTGTTGATGTTCATATTGGAGAGGTATCTATCCCATTGCATTTGTGTACCGGCCCTATATTGAAGCAATGGTATAGCACACCTTCAATGACATCATTTGCCTAGGAGAACCCGTCCTTAAAACACATTCATCTTCACTTCTCTAGCCTAGACTTCAAGTTTGTTGTCTACATTTATCCTCTTGTCTGAAAAGTATCAATTCCAAGTAGGTAGGTCTCCTCTCATACCTGTTGGACGGTGGTCTGCCTCTCCATTTCCTCTGTTAGGGGGAAAAAATTTCATGGTCTTGCTTCATCGAAAATGTTGTTGACGTTAGTAGCTTCACTCATAAAGGAGGACAAAATCACTCACAATGGATATGAAAAGTACTTTACATTGTCTTGAAGAAAACAAATAGCTTGGAGAATGAACGAAAGAGTTACCAGGTTAAAGGCATGGAACTAAAAGATATGGGAAGATGACTGACAGTCCACAACTCTCTCTTTCCCTAAAGCTAGCCTAGTTAATTTCATTGCTAAGAACAAATCCAAGATATTCTTTAAGTCCCTCTTTAGACAAAGGTATTGATTATGTTTCTAATAGAAGGGTCTGATAGAGAATGTTTCCTTGTAGACTGTGCGTTGATCGGAGAAATTATGATCAAACCGGGTTCATCGGTTCGACCCCGACAGAGGGAACGAGCTGAGCGAACCGAATCCGGAAGATGGCTTGCTGAAGAAGAACTGTTCAGAACAGCATGCCCTAATCCTACTTATGGATTAGGGTAATTACCCTAATGATGGGACTGAATTGGGGTGGCTAATCATTATCGAAGGGATAATCATGTAACCTAAAGAGTTATCTCGGAGTCCTCTACTAGTCCAAACTAGAGAGGCTCAACGGTCATGTAGATCCACGACTAAAGAAGGCTCAAGTGCATCCACGAAGGAGATTGAAGGTACACTTTATAAACCTACTACATACGAGATGAGGAAGATCGAAACACCAAGAGACTGGTTGGATACATCGATAGACTTAAACTATCGGGCTTATGATCTAGATCACCTTTCCCGGTTCTTCATTCCTTACCTCGTGCTTCTAGGAGGTTTGTGATTAAGTTCATCAGCGCTTAGCCTTGGAGATGGACTAGCGGTCGGGCACATCGACGCTGTTTTGGGTCATCACGAGGAGATCTAGGGCTGAGCGATTTTGGAGATCAGTGTTGGGTGATGATAGGTTTTGGAGGAGCACGTTTAAACAAATCAAGAGGTTGGTACACATAATGCAGGTTGTGCTTTTGGATAACATAGATTTAATTATTTTATATGATTTAAACACAATGAATATTGTTCTTTTCTTTTTTTTTTTTGGGGGGGGGGGGAAACTATGGTTTGCCCAAGCCACCTTACACACACTTTGATTGCTCTCAAGGGGTAGCTGATGCATATGGGGTGGCATATGGGATAACTTAGGGTCCCAGACATGGAATGAGTTGAAATTCATTATGTTGATCTGAATTGAGCTTGTGAGAAGGACACATTACTTTGTAGTGGAAGGACGTCCTTTTTTTGCATTTTGGGATTGTTTTGAGGGCGTTTTGGGCATTCTGGTGTTTTCAATGGCATTTCATAATTTTGTGTTTTTTCGTTTTAGGGTTTCTTGGCACTATAAAATCATGTTTTGTCCGTCAATTTTGAGGAAGATAAGTGTTGTTGTTTCTGAAGAAACTTTTGAGAGACAGAGTTATCCATTTTCAATCCGCTCTTTTTTTTTGCCTTGATTCTTTGTTGTTTAGCATCATATTTTGAATTAGAGCGCTAGGTTGCTTCTACCAATGGCTGAACAAAATCACTGTGGTTAGGGGCAGCAAAGTGCTTGTGGAGGTAGCAAACGTGGAGGTGTTCCTGCAGCAGACAAACAATCGCCCTACAGAGACGTGCAAGACATATAACTCGAAGAGCAAAAAAGATGGATTCAAGATTTGGAATGACAACTTGAACAGGCCAGGTTGGGCGTCCAATCTCACTTTGAAGAAGGAGAGGAATCGGATGACATCTCTAAAGAAGAAGAAGAGAGCGTCAATCCTTTTTCCAATCCTAACTGTGAACAAAATTGGAGAGCATGAAACCCTTTTTAGAATATCGGAATGAAGATCAAAATTCCTAATTTTTAAGGTAAGGCTGATCCTGATGAGTTCATTGATTGGTTACATATAGTAGAACGAATTTTTGATATAAAAGAATTGACTGAGGCTCAAAAGGTTAAATTAGTAGCCATTAAATTGGGAAAACATGCTTCCATATGGTGGGAACATGTTAAGAAGCAATGTGTTAGAGAAGGAAAGGCGAAGATAGATAAATGGGATAAGATGAAGTAGCTGCTACAAAAATTCTTTTTACCCACTCATTGTAGACAGGAGTCATTGAGTACCATAATGTTCAGCAGAAATACTCCAGGGTCAAGTAGTATACTAATGAGTTAGATCGCTTGCAAATGTGGTGTGATATGGCAAAGGAAGATGAGCAGACTATTGCTCAATATTTGGAAGGGCTGAGATCTGAAATCTCAGATGTTGTTCCATTGCAAAAGTATTGGACTTATGAGGATGTGCGCAGATTGACTTTGAAAGTTGAAGGGCATTGGAAGAGAAAGGGCAACAGTTCTAGGAACAAATTCTAGAATAGATTTCCAAACAAATTAGGAAATTTTGCAGCAAGTTCAACACCATCAACAGTTAAGGGTGCGAATTCTAAACCTGCAACATCTAAAGAGGGTGAGTAGTGGAATTAATAAGCGAGAAGCTGCAGCCAAGCGATGTTTCAAGTGTCAAAGAGCATGTTGATTGCCCAAACCGACAGGTTGTGACATTAGTTGATAACCCAAACTTGGATAACACCCCAATCTTTGATGAATCTGATGGTGAAGAAGAGGATGATAATACAAGTGAGGAAGCAATCCTTTATGCTGATACTAGTGAGTCCCTAGTTGTTAGAGGAGTTTTAGACACTATTGTAGCAGATGATGAGTTGTGGCTTAGGCGTAACATCTTTCGTACTAAGTGCACTAGTAAAGGAAAAGTTTGTAGTATGATTATTGATGGAGGGAGCTGCGAGAATATGGTGTCCACTACCATGGTGGAAATTTTGGGACTGAAAACAGTGGATCATCCTCAACCATATAACCTATCATGGCTTACGAAAGGGAATGAAGTGGAAGTGATAAAAAGATGCCTCGTGCAGTTTTCCATTGGGAAGAATATATTGATGAAATATGGTGTGATGTGATCCCCATGGATGCTTGTCATATTCTGTTAGGAAGGTCATGGCAGCTTGATAAAAAGATACAACATGATGGATTTAAGAACACCTACACTTCAAGAAGGATGGTAAAACCATTACACTTGGTCCTTTAGCTTTTAGAAAAGAGGCAAAGAAAAATATGTTGTCCAGGACAAAATTCTAGGAGGAAGTAGTTAAAGCACCTGAGATTTTTCCATGTGCTGTGATGGAACAAAATTTTGACAGTCCAGAAATTCCTTTGCAAGACATGCCTTTGCTTGAGGAATTTGCTGATGGTGTATTGAAGGGGACACCAATAGGGTTGCCACCTATGCGAGACATTCAACATTGCATTGACTTTATTCCAGGTTCTGTTATCCCCAATAAGCAACCTACATAATGAGTCCAGAACAACATAAGGAGATGCAGAGGCAAGTGGAAGAAGTATTATAGAAAGGAGTAGTCTGAGAGAGCATAAGTCCTTGTGTAGTTCTAGCTCTATTGGTATTTAAGAAAGATAGGTCTTGGAGAATGTGCATTGATAGCAGGGCTGTCAATAAGATCATAATCAAGCATTGATTTCCTATCCCTCTATTTGATGATTTAATTTATCAATTACATGGAGCAACTGTCTTTTCAAAAATAAACCTGAGAAGTGGTTATTATCAAATTCGGTTGCGACCTGGAGATGAGTGGAAGAAAGCATTTAAGACAAGAGATGGTCTATATGAGTGGATTGTAATGCCCTTCATATTGTCCAACACTCCTAGCACTTTCATGAGACTACTGAATTAGGTTTTTCTTCCTTTTATAGGTTAGTTTTTGTTGTTTACTTTGATGACATTCTGATTTATAGTGCTTCCATCGAGGAACATTGTAGCATGTGAAAGAGTGTTTGGGACTTTGAGGGAGCAAAAGTTATATGCCAATATAAAAAAAAGTGTCAATTTTTATCTGATCAGGTGACCCTTCTTGGGGTATATTGTGTCAAAAGATGGCATTCCGATGGATCCAAGCAAGATAGAGACGATTACAAACTGGGAGGTACCAGATTCTTCATGAGATTTATAGCTTTCATGGGCTGCCATCATTTTATCATAGGTTTATTCGTAATTTTAGCACCATTATTACACCTATTACAAATTTTATTAAGGGAGGCAGATTTATGTGGACTAAAGAGGCCAAAGCTGCATTCCATTTGTTGAAGCAAAAAGTGATTGAAGCCCCAATTTAGTGCTGCCACATTTTAATGAAGTTTTTGAGGTGCATTGTAATGCTTCAGGAGCTGGTGTTCGGGGTGTCTTGAGTCAGAGAAGTAAACCTGTGGCATTCTTTAATGAAAAGTGGAATGAACCCAAAGGAAGATATTCAACTTATGAAAAAGAATTTTATGCTATAGTGCAAAGTTTGGAGCATTGGAGGCATTATCTAGTTTCAAAGGAGTTCATTTATATTCTAATCACGAGGCGTTGAAGCACATTGATGAACAACATAAACTGAATTCTAGAATGCGAAATGGGTGGAATTTCTTTAAGTTTTCTCCTTTGCCATCAAACACTAAGCAACAATGTTGAATCGGGTGACGGATGCTTTGAGCAGAAAAATTCTCTACTTTCCACTATGCAGGTGAGAGTTCTAGGATTCGATACTTTTAAAGAGTTGTATGATGATGATCCCAATTTTAGAGACATTTGGCAGAAGTGCAAAATACCTTTCAACAATTTCAGATTGTGGAGGGATTTCTTTTCAGCTAACAGGTTGTGTTAACTCAATGCTCTTTGAGGGAGGCCTTCATTATTAAGAGTCATGCAGGAGGTCTAGCTGGGGGCATTTTGGAGTGGATAAGACAATGGGCTTGTTGTGTGAACATTTCTATTGGCCTCAAATGAAGTGAGTTATGACTTGACTAGTGGAAAGATATTGGGTGTGTCATGTGGCAAATACCAAAAGTACTAATGCCGGTTTATATATGCCCCTACTTGTTCCAGTTTCTCTACGGGAGGATATCAGTCAGGATTTTGTCATGGGTTTACCAAGAACACAGCGAAGTAAAGATTCCATCGTGGTGGTTGTAGACAGATTCTCAAAGATGGCACACTTTGTTCCTCGTAAAAAAACCTTTGATGCTTCATAGGTGGCTCGTTTGTTTTTGCAAAAAATTGTTAAGCTGCATGGAGTTCCAAAGTCCATAACCTCGGATCGTAATGTCAAGTTTGTGAGTCATTTTTTGCGTACTCTATGGGGACAATGGGGAACCAAACTATAATTCAGCTCCTCTCGCCATCCTCAAACAGATGGGCAGAGAGAAGTTGTCAATCGAAGCTTGGGAAATTTGTTGTACATTTTGATTGGAGATAGTCAGTGACAATGGGACTTGGTAATACCTCAAGCAGAATTCACCTACAACATGTCACGGAATCGCACTACAGGCAGGAGTCCCTTTGAGATAGTCTGTGGACATAATCTAGTTACTCCTTTAGACTTCACACGATTGTTAGTTCACAAGCAGTTCAGTTCAGATGCAAAAGAGCAAGCAAAGCAGATCAAAGAATTGCATTCACAAGTTCATGATCATATCAATAAGCAGAATATGAAGTACAAACAATAGGTGGATAAGCGCAAAAAAAGGGTTGTCTTCAAAGTAGGTGATTTAGTATGGATCATCCCTAGTGAAAGTGTTTCCTAGTTGTGTTATTCAAAGTTCTTGAGCGTATCAATGATAATGCTTACAAGATTGAACTGCCTGGTGAGTACAATGTTTCTGGCACTTCTAATGTAGTAGATCTGTCACCTTATCATTAGAAGGAGCAACAATTGAAGTGATTCATACGAGTGATGATGAAACATATTCAAGGACAAATCTTTTCCTAGCAGGGAAGAATGATGCATATGAGGTGGCACATGGGGTAACTCAGGGTCCCAGGACTCGAATGGGTTGAAATTCTTCATATTGCTTAGAAATGAGCTTGTGAGAAGGACACATTGCTTTGCAGAGAAGCACTTTGTTTTTTCGCTTTTTGGGAATGTTTTGAAGGCGTTTTGGTAGTTTATTATTTTCAATGGCATTTCTGTAATTTTATGTTTTTTCATTTAGGGTTTCTTGGCATTATAAAATCATGTTTTGTGCGTCTTTTTGAGGTAGTTGAATATTGTTGTTTCTAAAGAAACTTTTGGGAGACAGAGTTCTCCATTTTCAATCCATTCTTCTATTTGGCCTTGATTCTTTGTCATTTCGGCATCAATAGCTATTTCATATAATTTAAAATATAAGGTCAGGCTTTGCCTTTGGCCCTGAGAGAATTCAAACTCTAACTTCCTACGTGGAAACATTGGGCTTTTGCCAACTGAGAAATGCCTTGAGGTTATATTGTTCTTTTATTTACTTTTGATGTCATTTAATGATGAATTGGACGTAATGAAACACCATGAATAATGTTCTCTTATTCAGTTTCAACAACATGTCTAAGAACCTGGGAGGGGGGGGGGCAAGATATTGAGTTCCTAATTACAATTGGGCTATATCAAGGGTCAACTTTATGCCCATATTTATTTGCACTATAATGAATGATTTAACTAAAGAAATTCAAGACGAAGTTCCTTGGCATACTTTTTCTAATAATATTGTTTTCGTAGATGAGACACAACTATAGATTAATATCAAGAATTGTGGAGAGAGAATATGTAATCAAAAGGATTTAAACTAAGTAAATTAAAGATAGAATATGTCCTAAAGAATCCACATATTGTAACTTCGGTTGTCATTGGTGGATGAAGAGGCGATGAGACTTGATGAGAAGGAGAATCCACAAAGTGATTATTATAGATACCCCTTGGCTCAATCATAAATAAAAAAGGTGAAATAATAGTTGATATGTCCTAAAGAACAAAATAAAGTGGGCGAAGTGGAGAGGTGTGCTCGGGGTCTTGTGAAATTGACGTATCCCGTTAAAATTGTAAAGAAAATTCAATAAGACAATTGTATGACTAGCTATGTTATATAGTGTAGAGTGTTGGACTATTAAGAAGTATCCAATAGATAAATTCGTGTTGCAAAAAAGAGTATGCATAAGAAAGATGAGGGGCAAAACTAGGAAGGACAAAGTAAGGAATTACCATATTAGAGCTGATCTAGGATTAGATTAAAGAAAGCCCTAGGGTGGCATGACCCTGTTGATGCCCTATATGGAAAAGCAATTTAATCTAGATCAAAGAAATTAGAACTAGGGGCAGATCCAAGATCACTTTAAGTGGCAAAAAAGGATATGCATAGCTTAAATCTTGTATTTATGGACTCAACTAGAGCTGATTGGAAGGCAAGGATTCCATGCATGTAGCTTACTACATTTAGTTGAAAAATGCTTTATGTCGTTTTTATTTTATTATCTGATTACCATATACTGATCATCTGATGGATTGGCGTTGTTGAACTCTTGTTAGCTTTGTGGATATTTTTTTATGTATCTTTTGGGACATTTTCCTTTAGTAGAGTACTTTTTTGGTTTTTGGTGTATCTAGTGTATATAACATATGAGCAGTTATCACTTAGGGGTTATATGGTAACCATCTCATTTCTCTATTTCTGTGGTCATTGTCATTTTACACACAAAAACAGCTAAAATCTTGTATGGTAAACCAGTTTTTGAGAAATGGCACAAAAACTTGGGTGCCATTTCTCAAAAATGGGATGGACAAGCTATTTGTAACGGTTCTTTCTCAGATAGAAATGAGAAACACCAAAATGAAGCTTTTTTGTAACCAGCAGAGGCAGCTATGCTTGAAAGCTGGCCAAGATAGTAGGGGAGGGCAATTGATTCATTTGACTTGAAATCAGAAAATTCCCCTCTGTTAGCCCTAAAACTCCTTCACCGCCTCAATCGCCTTTGGGCATTCACCAAGCTGTTGACATGGTAAGGGAAAGGCAGGGGAGGTTCTCTGCACAGCAACCGAAGACACTTGTGCAGAGAATTGTGTGGATCCTACTCTCCGTTATCCTTCGTCGATGAGGTGTTTTCCTCTTTAAGCCTCTCGTTTACGTCTCAGGGATGTTACTCTACATTTGCACCATGTTCTTCGATGTGTTTCCACATATTAATGCATCATTCTCCCCCATGTTCAGTCTACGAGAGTCCACAGCTTTGTGAGAAGCTTCATCCTGAGATGGATTTAGACAATTCTTCCTTGTTTGCTGATGGGTCAGTTCTTCCTCTTCATTCGTCTTACCAAACTAAGAATTGTTTTTCATCAACTGGAATGAAACTAGCTATTGAAGTTATTGGGATTCAAGAAAGTGTTTTATCTATGTTACCTTTTCTTGGGTGGATGGTTGTGAGTGTAGTTTCAGAGTTTCTTGGGAGAACTCAGAATTGTGTGTTACTCTCTTGTTAGTTTTTGTTGTATAAATGGTTGAATTTGCATTTTTGGATTTGAAATCATTTAATGGGCCACTGTGAATAGACTTAGAAGACATCTGAACAATGAGCTACTGCAAATGTTTGTTCATATCATTGTTACTTCTATTTTATTTATTTATTTATTTTTTGAACCTTGGATCTCTCAATCTTTTTCTTCTTCTTCATGATTTTGATGGGGCTCATTTGAGGCTAACATTCTTTGAGTGGGGAAGTAGGTAGTGGTTCAGGGCAGCTTCTTCTTTAGTAAAGATATCCAACCCACCACTTTCCACTGAGCAAAAGGTAAAAAAAGTGAAGTGACAAAACCATCATAGTATTTAAGAAGTTGAAGGGGAATGGACAAATGTGTGATGAATTTTCATTATACAGGATGTTTCGCCAGGATCAAACTATGGAAGGTTACATCCGAATGATGAATTTTTTGGCCACTACTCTACTTGATTGTCTGCCTGATATGGGGAAAAAAAAAATTTCCGAACCGGGTTCATCTTCGGTTCAGCTTTTGACCAGGTCGGGAGCTGCCATGGTGAGCTACAAACATATGCAAATACTGAACCCTTGCGGTTCCAAAGATAGACATGATCACCGAAGAATTCGGGACACGTGATTGAGTTATAATCGGTTGCTGAGTTGCTACCACCTTGAGGAGTGGGCAATCGTGTTAAACATGGAATCTGCTTCCACCCCTGAGAAAAAGCGAAAAAGCCTACAATCGGACGGCCACCAAGAAGGATCACGAACGAATCCAACGACTGAGAACAAGAGGTAAAACCTATATAAACAAGTAGCTTACACACGGCAGAGGTATATGATCGTTTCCCTTACTCTCATATTCAATTTCTGCTCTGCAACTCGCCAGAGCTTTGTGATCAGTTCCATTACTAACTCAGCTTTTGGAAGTGGCCTCCCGACCCCTTGGGCAATGTCTAACACTATTTTGCAGGATACTCTTTAGGGATCTCAAGGCTGAGCAGATTTTGGATACATCACTGCCTAATTGATTATTGAAAAGTTAGAAACATGCTTTTGATTGCTGCTGCTACAAAACGTCCCCCATTTATGATGGTCATTACATATCATTTATGCAAATAATTATAGCTTTGACCTGCATGATAGTCTATGATAATTAGTCATACTAAAAATTCTCTAGCGGTTGTGTTTTCAAGTCCCTTGCTGTGTATGCTACTCTTTCTGAATATGAAGAACTAGAAAAATCAATGAAATCTATATGCAATCATATAAAAAAAGATAAAATGTAGAAACTAATATCTGATATGTCAAGGAAGTTAAACTCTATACACCAAATCTGCTTTTAACCCAAATTTTGCTTTAAGCATAAATAGAAGACCTTGGGAAAATACAAAATTTGTGGCCAGGCAGAGAAGTATTCAATAAGCCATTAGGATTATGAGACATTACCATAAAGCGTAATTGTAAGATGTCACGCTATAAAACCCACTCCAGTAGTCTTGCTTTTGCCTTTCCTGATATTTCCATCCGACTGACTTTGTACACAAGCACATTTAAAGTTCAGTAATACTTTGGATTGGCTTTGTGCTCAAACTGGTCCACTAGCTTCAGGTTCTCTTTGTGATATGTTACTCAAGACATGGTTTAAGACAGCTGGGTTGGGGTTTTTGTTTTTTTTTGTTTTTTTACATGGTTATTGAATATTGATTATCTTGTGTTACTTATTTCTTTGAAATATTCACTGACAATGTTTTTCTTGAAATATTCATTGATGAGATAGCTGTAGGTGAGAGACCCAAGGTTGAGATAAACTACCCCTCCTATCTTCTATAATTATCCCTTTTTTCTCCCCCACTGACTATGTACAAGAATCTGCGATCAATCTACAAGTCCATCATTTGCTGCCCAATTTTTGAAGACAAACTCATCATTAAACTTTTCAATTCAAGATGAGCTCACATATTTTCTTTGTTTAGATATCTCATATAATTTGATTGATGCTTTTGAGTTCTGTGGGTACAGTGGATACCGTAGATATTGGAGAGTTTCGCCTCCTTTTCATTAATGTAAAACTGAGAGCATTTGATGCTGAATATTGATTACAATCTAAATAATGGTTTCTCATTTAATATAGAGAATGGACTGAAAGTGTTCTACTTCTGGTCTCATCCCCGATAGTTATATCTAAGTCATTACCAAAAAAAAAAAAAAAAGTTATATCTAAGTAATTACTATGATTTTTTGTTTTGTATCTTGATTTTAGTCTTTTCCTAGCTTGAATTGGCTATTCATTGGGTATCTTTGATTTGTTCAATTCTGACTGAAATTCCCGGCTTTAAGACATGAGTTTGACTTAATTTATCCAATACAGTGCCATGGATTTGTTTTGTGTCTCTCTGATATTTCATTGCTCAAATACAGTCATTGAAATCTTAAATAAGTGTTGGACTGGAAAAATTTTTCACACTCTGTAAGTGTTTGAATTGCTCTTGAGCATGTTTGAGTAGGTCAATCTCAGCAAATTGAAAAGTGGAGTTAAGATCTAACATCACTTGTGATTTTTATAACTTAAGTTGTGGTTATACTGACTTGGTTCATCTGGAATTAGTTCTATATCGTCCGAATATGATGTGATTATCAATCCTATTTGCATCCTAAATTGCAAAAAAAAACATTCTTGTCTTATTATATCTTTACTTGACAACTCTTTTTTATGGATCTTTAGCTCAATTGGTAGAGCACTTGGAACATGAGCATGTTTCAAGAGATAGTGGTTCAAAATTACCATTCTTTATAAGAATTTTTTGATTCAATGATAAAATTATACATGCCAAAGTTTAAAGATTAGGTAATGTTGTATGTAATGTTAACATTTTGTTTCATCTCCAATTATTGTATAGTTTGATGAAAGGCAGAGAATCAATGTGCCCATGTGGACAAGGTGGGATGGTATTGTGAATGTCTCACATAAGACGAAATCTAGGATGATATATTTGCAAGTGCCATACCTAGGAAGAACACCTATTAGCATTTAACCACGTTATATGGAATTTGAAGAACTAGGAGCAAACCTTAGATAACCCTAAGAGAAGCAGTGAGAAAGGATATGCAATTGAAGAGGACTAAAAAAAACATTATAGATTGCAATCCATATGCCAAACTTGGCCAAATTGAAGAACTAAGGTCAATTTGATTTATACAGGGAAGAAATCTCTTGAAAATAAAAACAGTTACATTGAGTGAAGAGACAATGCAATTATTATTTGTCATCGGATCTCAGCCAAAGCATTTTTCTATCATCTTGTTTATAAACTGAAAATATGCATGTCTCCAGAATCTTTTGAACAGTAAAGGACCCCACACACCCCAAAAGCCAAACACAAAACCGAAGGCCATGCTGATATAGAACCCATCAATTTGAGAGACACTGTCTTTGTCTGCTCCTCTTCTAATATCATTGTTAGACCAATTTCTAGTATAATTCAGTGTGAGTGGAGGCTCACAAAGTTCTAGAGTATTCCCCATAAAGTTGGATGAATTAAAGCTTTGGAGCTTGGTACTCAATGGAATGCTACCTGACAAACTATTATAAGACAAATTTAAGACACTTAAAAATGTTAGGTTTGACATGCTTTGGTGAAAGCCACCAGAGAGTCTATTTATTGATAAATCCAAAGATTCCAACAATAACATCTCCCCAATCTTTTCAGGGATGTTTCCTGTCAAATGATTTCTCGATAAGTTCAATGATTGCAACCCAGCAAGACTTATTAACTCTTTGGGAATCTCTCCAAAGAAATGGTTGTCTGAAAGGTCTATGCTAATTAGAAGCTTGAGAAGAGTAGTGCTATATTGAAGCTCATTTCCTTGGATAGTTAACCAAACCTCCTCTGCAGGACATTTGTAGTACATGGACAACAAGGCTGATACTCGTAAAAAGTATAGAAACAAGGAGGAACTCATAGTCAAGTCTCTCTTTGTGGCCATAGAACTGAACTTTTTGAAGCACTTAGGTATGATTCCTGAAAGGTTATTACGAGAAAGATCAAGGACTTGAAGAGATGATAGACCACAAAGTTGTAGCGGAATGCCACCCCCAAAATTGTTTGAATGCATGATCAGAACTGTTAGACTTTGTAAACGTTTCCCAATCCAAGTCGCTATGCTTCCCGAAAACTCATTCTTACTAAGGTCAATAAGCTGTAACATTGAATAGTTCTGCAAGGCCGAAGGTAGTGTACCTGAAAGATGATTGTTGTTTAAATGCAACGATTGAAGACGATAGGCTGATCCGAGAGAACTTGGAACCTTTCCAGTTAAATTGTTGCGACCCAAATTTATTACTTCCAATGAATGCCAAGTCATCCAACAATCAAGGATATCCCTAGATAAGAGATTGTTAGAGAGATCAAGAAATGTTAATTTACTTGATCCATCTAATTGTTGACAGAGGAAATGGGAAATTGGTCCAAAAAAGGAATTGTTAGAAAGATCTAGTTTTCCAACATGGGAAGAGATATGAGGTAGTGGGCCCTTTAGGTTGTTGGAACTCAAAATTATCACTGAGTTGATAGACTCAAGCTTCAGTCTTCTTGGGAGCTCACCCTGTATTTGATTGTGGTAGAGATTTAAATATGAAATCTATGAAGATAAGTTCCAAAACCAAGTAGGTATTTCACCAGAAATTCCTGTATATGATAACTCTAAGAAAGACATTTTCCTTTGTGTTCGGAGCCATGATGGAAACTGAGATCCTACATGCAATGATCCCAAATGTATATCTTTGAGTTGGAAAGGAGGAATCCAATTTGAGTTGACTCGCTGATATGGAGAGTTTATGATCTGACCGGGTTCATACCTGGTCCGACCCTCGACCCCGGTCGAGACGGAGAAAACCGAATCGCTCACAAGCGAACCGGATCCAGAAGATGGCTTGTTGAAGAAGAAAGATTATTCGGCTGCAAGCGTGCCCTAATCTTACTTATGGATTAGGGTAATCACCCTGATGACAGCAGACTCAAACTGACGGCTGCGGATAATCATCATCAAAGGGATAACTATCGCATAACCTAACGGTTATCTCAGGAGTCCTCTACTAGCCCAAACTAGTAGAAGTCTATCGCTCAACGGATCTTATTGATAAGATCCAACGACTAAAGAAGGCTCAGTGCATCCAACGAAGGAGATTGAAGGTACACTCTATATAAACCTCACTACCATACAAGTGAGGGACGGATCAATCGATCGAAAAGAATACTATACGAGACTGAGTTCAGATACATATAGATCCAAACATGGTGCATCTAGATCACCTTTCGTTTCTTCATTCATTAGCTTTGTGTTTCTAGGAGGTTTGTGATTAAGTTCATCAATTGACTTAGCAGGTGGACTCCCGCCCATCTGACGCTTTCGTTTTGAGACATCACGTGGAGATCCAAGGGCTGAGCGATTTTGGACGATCATTTGGGCGTCTGTGGAAAGACTTGAAAAAGCATGGTGACTAGATCAGAGCGCTGCACAACGAATTGGTGTTCGGATACACGGGGTGAATAATCCAGATATTCCAGGAAAGCCAAAAATCGTGATGATGGCGGAGGACGTAATCTTCCTCTGATACAATCCAAGATCAATTGGATCGGTAAAGATTCAACTCTTGGAGGTGAGCCAAGCACTCCGTGTCTCACCGGACGAGTGGTTTTACCACAAGAACCTAATCACACGATTAGGAGACGTATTGCCACGTGATCAAATACCACGTGACCAAAGAATGGTGAAGACGAATGTTGATCGAATTTGTGAAGGAGACCGAGACTTGGAGGATTGATGATCAACAGGGAGATGGTTAGGACCCAAGAGAGTACAATGATTCAAATACAAGGTTGGATCTGGGGTAAGAACTCACCACATAAGAACCTTCGTGATGATGAGGTCGTCGAGAGAAACGTTCGTGAAGGACGGTTTTGTGATGATCGAGTAGAACATGATGATCGTGTTAATCGAGGTCGTGATCGTATTGAAGATCACGAAGATTGGTCAAGAATTGGCCAACATAATGAGAAGTTAGGGCTTAAGGGAAGAATCGAGGATATTTACTTAGTCATTGGAAGACTCTTTTTGAGCCAAGCGGGATATCGGTTTCCCCATAACTTTCGTTTGCCTACCTTCTCACATCGTGGTCAGAGATCCAAACTCACATTGGCTATTACGACCATGGCGGTTTGTAATTCGATGAAATTTTATGGGTTTCGGTTCATCTTTAACAGCCACAAAGTGGTTTTCTAACCTCCCTGGGAAGGATCGTAAACTTTGACATAGAGAGATTCGAGTGGGATACGAGTCAAGAACGGAAGAAACTTGTTCTTGTCAAACAAGGAAAGAACGAATCGATCGAGAGAATTTCGAAAAGATTCAACAGTACGATGGAGATAGAAAACTTGGATGAAAGGCGAAGTCTATTCACGGGACTCACAAATCGGAAACTCCTGGAGTTATCACTACGGGATATACCCACGACTTATCTGAGTTGGTACGAGAGATGCGGACGGGTGAAGTCATGGAGATTCTAGATGCGCCCAAGGAGATAATAAAGTCTCAATAAGGAACAAAAGGCTCTGAGGAAGGAAGCCAAAGAAGAATGTTCGTGATGGTTGGAAAATCCCACCTTGGCGCCAAGATCCCGGTAGAAGTGAGTACACTCCATTGATGCTCCTGGGCCATATTTTGAATATCCTCAAAAGAAAAAATATTTTGGTGGCGCCTAAAATTCTTTTGAAACCGGAGAGCAGGATCGGAAAGTATTGGATTCCACAAGGACTATGGTCATTACACTAATGATGTCGTCATCCGAAGGCGGATATTGAGAGATTGATATCTCGGGGACATCTGTTCGTTTTGTTACGAGAAGGGAGGAGCCATTGTAAAAGGAATGTCGGTTAGTTGAAGATAAGGGAGGGAAGTCCAAAAAAGGCAAGGAGGTGATTAGAGTCATCACCATTTGGGCAGAGCCGAATCATTCGAGTTTAAAACCAAACCAAATTTTTGGAGGAGAGGCGAAAGCTATGGTGAAGATTCTATCACCTTTTGCGAAGAAGACGAAAGAGACATTTGTTTACCTCATGATGATGCTATAGTCATCAAGGTAGAGATTCACGACGGGAAGTGCATAGAGTATTGATTGATAGGGGTGCAGTGACCAATTCTTAGAAGTGTATCAAAAATTAAAGGTGGATCGGGACTTGATGAAACCTTCATCTACAACCATATGGCTTTGCGGGTCACTGCAGACAAGGATCGGTTCATTGGATCTTTCCATTGGAAGTTTTCTTAAAGAAAAATGTGAACAATTGTGGTTCGGAACTACAGCCTATAATATGATTCTGGCGACCATCTTTATCCAAGATAGGTGCTATTGTTTCGACAAAGCACTGAAGATAAAATTACTGATATGGGAATTGGTCAAGTCTCCTGAGAAGATCTCTGCAGTGTTATTTGCCATTTAAAAACAAGGGGTAGAAGGTTAGCCCTCCCATGAGTTCGAGATGATCGGGAAGAGACAGAGATG
The DNA here is from genome assembly GCF_041222555.1 of Hakea prostrata. Taxonomy (NCBI): domain Eukaryota; kingdom Viridiplantae; phylum Streptophyta; class Magnoliopsida; order Proteales; family Proteaceae; genus Hakea; species Hakea prostrata. Next base: position 19,066,954 of record NC_142609.1, on the reverse strand, counting down.
CAAAGGCCAACAGTGGAGAAATGGAGCAAATCAGGGTAGAGGATGAGAAAAAGATTACTTATGTCGGGTCGAACAGCTGGAAGAGTTTAAAAATGAGTTGAAGTTATTTCTTCAACGGAATAAGGATGTATTCGCATGGTCTGTGAGGACATGCTAGGGATCGATCGGGCCATTGCAGAGCACAAACTTTGGATAGACCTAAGGCGAAACAGTGATACGGAAAAGAAGAAATTTCTCTATTGAAAAGTATGAAGCCGTTGGAACGAAGTTGATAAACTTAAGAATTCTGGTTTCATAGAACCAATCGAGTGCCCAACTTGGTTGGGTGGTGATGGTGAAAAAGGGAATGGGAAGTGGAGGATGTGTACGGACTACACGGATCTAAACAAAGCTTGCCCAAAAGATTGCTACCGTGCCTCGGATTGACCTCTTGATAGATGCTACGCTGGATATGAAACTTTAAGTTTCATGGATGCCTACTCGGGTATAATCGGATTCTTATGAATAAGGAGGATGAGAAGTATACGGCTTTCATGACTGATCGTGAAAGCTATTATTACAAGGTCATGCCTTTTGGCTCGAAGAATGCAGGAGCAACATATCGAGGGTCTCAACAAGATTTTCAAAGAGCTGATAGGAAAGAATGTTGAAGCATATGTTGACGACATGCTGGTGAAAAGCTTTACAAAAGCAAATCACATTGCGATTTGATGAGGTTTTCTGATCGAGAAACATCAAATGAAGTTGAACCGAAAAATGTGCCTTTGGAGTCTCCTCGAGCAAATTCTTGGGTTTCATGGTATCACGGAGGGGAATTGAGGCAAATCGCCAAAATACAAGCTCGATTGATATGGAGGCTCCCAAAACTGTTCGGGATGTACAATGTTTGACAGGAGAGTTGCTGCCTTAAATCGATTTATCTCCAAGTCCGGAGAAAATGTTTGCCTTTCTTCAAGGCACTTAAAAACTGAAGGGCGTAAGGAAGCGAAGTGGATGAAGAGTGCCGAAAGCTTTCAAGGAATTAAAAGAAGCACTTGGACAACCACGATCTGTCGGACCAGAGAAGGGGAAATATTACAGCTATATCTAGCGACATCCTTTCGTGGTCGGTGCAGTACTTGTTCGGGAGAAAGATAAGAAACAGTGGCGATTTACTATGTAAGCCACGTGTTGCTAGATGCGGAGACGAGATATTCGCAGATTGAGAAGCGGCCTGCTCTCATGATGGCGCCGGAAGCTAAGGCCATATTTTCAAGCCATCCAATTGAGGTATTTACAACTTTTCCTCTTAGTAAAGTTCTTAACAAACCTGATTTGTCCGGAAGGATGGTATCTGGTCGGTTGAGCTAAGTGAGTTCCAAGTGAGCTTTAAGCCCAGAACGCAATCAAGGCTCGGCATTAGCCGACTTTGTAGTAGAAACTACTGCAAGTGGAACCCACCATTGAGGATCCCATTATACCAACCACTTGGGAGGTATATGTGGATGGTTCGAGTAATAAAGATGGAGCAGGCGCTGGAATTCTATTAAAAAGTCCAGCAGGATTTATTATTCGATATGCTTTGAGATTCGCATTTGATGCAAGTAATAACGAAGCGGAATATGAGGCCCTGATAGCGGGACTTCGGTTGTCAAAGGCATTCGCTATTGCGGATGTTACTATTTATAGTGACTCTCAGCTTATAGTCAACCAAGTCCAGGGGGAGTATGGCATTAAGGAACCACGCTTGCAAAAATATCGGGAGATAGTGGGGCATTTCAGAACCAATTTCGGAATTTGAAGATATCTCAGATTTCGAGGAATGAAAATTCAGTGGCGGATGAGCTATCCCACTAGCCAATGCCAAGGAAAAGAATCTAGACCCTTCGGTCTACATTGAAGAGGTAACTTTTCCAAGTTATCATGAGAAAGAAATTTCTTATATTGAAGCAGAACGTGATGGATAATAATGAAATCAAGAGATGACAAGTTAGGATCCGGAGGCAAGGATGATCAAATTCGATAGTAGATTTGTAGTGAATGGGAGACTATACAAAGTCTTAGTGGACCCTTATGAGATGTATAGGGAAGGAGAAATCCTTTAGGTTAAAAATTGTGGGCTCACATGGGAGTGGCAAAAATAAGACTTGGTTATATTGGCCTAAGATAAGAGGTGTAGGACTACGTTGGATGTAGTAAGTCAAATCATGCTACAGATTAAGAATGGAAATTAGACTTCAATCTAAACCTATTTGCAAGTGGGAATGATATCATGGGCAAATCACAACGGCGACGGAATATCGATAGTAGCATGATTACTTCACAAAATGTAGAGGTGGCACAACAGAAAAAGTGGAGAAATTTGTGCTTGAATCAATCATATATCGCTTGGATTCCAAAGATAATTGTCAGAATGGTAGGTTGAGCCACAATTTGAGCCGGGAAATATGATGAGCATGAGTCCTCGAGCATACCGTGAGGAAGAAGGAATAAGAGAAGATGACAAAGCTTCTGGGTGAAGAACACAAAGGTGCTTATAGAACAGGTAACACAAGAAACCCATGGTTGGCAGGATCGAAGAGCATGTGGAGATAATCAGGATCAGTTAAAAAAAAATGAACAAGACTGGATAGTCTTGATTTGTTGGACTGGCAAAGGATAGAGAACCAACATACAAAAAGAAGCATTATAATAAGTGAAGAAGGGTATAATTTGTGGAGAACACGCATACAAAAAATACCTTGAAGGATAATGTTGTGAAAGTTAGAGCTTAAGGTTGAAGAACAGATTCTAGAAAGAGTTGGATCGTCGGGAATGCAGGCATCTCAAAATGTTTTATCCTTGAGGATGATTTGATTTTGTTCGTGATGTAAATTTCAACCAAATGCAGTTTACAAACTACTTTATTGGGGCATCAACACCCACAAGAACAAGATCCAAATAGGCGGATAAAATGCAACAAAACTATGAAATGAACCGTCGGATAAAAGTGAGTTCCTACGGTTGATAGTGAGTCTGAGACTTATTGAATTTGAAATCCTAGTATGGGGTTTAAAACGTGAGTTCCTTCTGATATGTATTTCTGAAACCAGTAAGGCGGAAAAGAGTGAGTCTAAGACGGAAATCCAGTAAGGATGTTTGGAAACTAAGACCAAAGATTAAGTGTAGAAAGTTTGAGATAAAGTAATTTCTTATTTCTTGAAGATCCAAAGAGGGATAAAATAAAACAAGGTGAATACAATCTGATCAAAGAAGAAGCATAAGGGAGTAACAAGTTATACAAGATGATGACTTTGCTAGAACAAACTATGAGTAACCATGGTGAGAGTCAAAAAAGAAGAGAAGAAATGAGGATTACAAAAAATTTGATATGAAAATCGTAATTTCAACTGTAGAAGAATGGTCACCAAGAGGGATGACTTCTTGGCAGAGAACTATATGCTATGGATCAGGGAGGATCAATCTTATCCTGTCAGAGGAGGAATACGGGAAATACGGATGGAACAGCACTATAGGAGTCGTATCAAAATGAGGATCTTTCCTTAATATGATTCCCATACGTACCATTGAGTTATAAGCATTAGCATATCAACAAAAGCTTATGTAAATACGAAGGGAAATCGTTGGAAGGATGCAAAGGTCCTTGTAAGTTGATCTTTAGCGAGGATCTTCTGCACAAAGAACTGCACCGAGAAGCAACCAACATCTTTAGCTTCAAAGATTTGCAGAAACTAAACCAAGTCAAGCCACTGGTTGTGAAGAAAAGACAAACAACGAGTTAGGAGAGAGAAAAGTAATTCAAAAGAGGATAATGAAGAAAGAACATCAGACGAGACTCATCTAGAAGTTTGAAAGAATGGGAAGTCATTGAAGGAACCATAAGGAAACCGGAACAATGAAGGATGAGAAGGATGAACACACCAAGCAAAGGGAGCTTCATCACTGTCACCAGGGTTGGGGAAAATCCCACCGAAAGAGGAGGAGAATGCCAAACAACACTAGAGTTAGAAATAGGAGCGCACCTGGGACACACCTCAGAGAACAGTTGTGGATGCAAGAGTCTTTTCGGGGTGCAAAAGGCTCACCAAGGATTGGGAGACAGGCAAGAGTGATCAAGATCTTCTGGAAAGAGTACCAAAAGAGACGCATCAAAGGGAACGACTTGAGACACGCGCGCTTACGCTTGGAGGATTCACTAGTGAAACCACGAGGCCCCAACCACCACCGAGGAACGCTATTCTTACGAGATTTTGCTCGATAAAGTTCGGGTTGATCTTGGGAGCCACTATGCAAAACACAAAAAAAAACAGGTATCGATAGAAATAAACGACAACAACAATGGGGAAACCCTAGTTTTCTAAAGCGACAGACAACAAACTAAACCCCAAGAAACTCGGCGTTTACTTCGGGGGAAGAGGGGAAAGAGATGAGAAATAAACAAAAAACTCACTTGTTCGAAATGGATAGAGCGTCGTTGGAGTACGAGGAATACGGAAGCAGGCCGAAGGACGAAAGGTTGCTTTGGCACTTTAGCAAATCTATCTTGCAGAAGTCAGGATAGATGGAGAGTACCCACGAAGGCTTTAAATAGCTTAAGGTATAAGACGACGGTTGAAGGCTAAGGACAACCGACGACGCAGATCGAAACGACGCTTCGAAATCCGCAAAAAGCAAGATCAACGGTAGGAGGGAGGCCACATGGAAACATGTGGAAGCAAGCACCCGATGCAAGAATACCTCCAATCGTCGCACTGCCATTAAAATAATGGATGTATTTCCGATTCATTGGAAACAGTGAATGGTACACAAAAGCAGGAAAACGTTTGAACTTCGCAGAAGGGAAACGTGTGGACTTTGCAATAAATGAAGTAGTAGGGAAGATTAACGTATCTTCCCGAAACGCATCTTCACAATATTTCTATAAGATCATTATTCGGCGAGGAATGAAAAGTTAAGTGATAAGTTTTATCATTAATACTTTGATATTCAAGGCAATACTTCAGCAGGAGACGGGGAAATTTTGAGGCCAACATGAATAAAGAAATGTCTATTCATTAAATTGAGGGTACATCTTTACAAAAGAACAACTCCCTAAGCCTTTTCTTCATTGTTGCAGGGCCCTGGTCGGGAGGACTTTTCTCGGGACCATGAGAAGAGCCTTCCTCAAGAGTGGCATCGGTTGAATCCTCTACAGCAACAACTTGAGACTCGGCTTGTGATTTCTCCTCTGGAAGTGCCGGCTCGTCATCTAGATATGCCTCATATTGAGGGTCAGCTGGAAAAGGATCATCTACTCCCTGAGCCCAGTCTGGGAGATCCATACCAACTTTCCCGAAGACCTCTGGGTGGCATACCTCACGAAAAGGAGCAGTGTCGAAGTCGGGGATCGTTCCAAGTATCTGCTCCCAAACGTGTTCCGCATGCGATAAGCCTGAATGTTGTAGAAACCTAGCAATTCGGAGAAAGGTACGCTGTTCGGGTATTTCTGAATGCACTCCTTCCGAAGGTCTGGCTTTATATGCTCGGGCTTGCTAGGGATTGCCAACTCGGATGTTCTTCGAGATCCCTACTTTTGATTTCAAGGCTGTCACCAAACAACGTGGCACTGCCTTTGTTCCGGCCTCGCTAGGCAGCAGAGACACGAATTCTCGAAGCTTCAAGAGTTCCTTGAGGGAGATCACTTCTTCCTCATGCTTTTTCTGCAGCTCCACGGTAGCTGCAGTCAGCTGGTCTATTTAGAATTGGCCTTGGCCAATTTCTCTTCACAAGTTTAAGCAAGGAGCTGGTGCACCAACCCGGCTCAATGCTTCCATGTGTTGATAAAAGCTCAACACAACATTCCCGGGAAGACGGAAGATATCAGAAGAAGTCATAAGAAATTATGAAAACATAAGTAAGCAAGAAGACCGTTACCTTGTAGATTGACTAACAAGGGAGGTGTCATCCAGGGCTTCAAACTCCCGGCGATCGAAGGAGCAAGACCGAGAGAGCTCCACTCCCGGCTTCTCGGGATCCCGAGTGACCCCGTCGGTCATCTTCGGGGTCCACCGGGGATGAAGACATCCTTACCATCCGTCGAAGCTTTGGATTTTTTATTGGAGGGAGCATCAATTGTGTCATGCCTCCTCTTGGTTCGGATGGAGGAGGAGACGTTAGCCCTCTCCACCATTGGTTTCTTCCCTTTACCCGAAGCATCAGCTACGGGCCCGATATTCCCGATACCCCGTAAGAGGGGTCGGGAGAGGGAAGAGAAGCCTCTTGATCTGCAGTCAAGACCCCGGGCGATCGTTGCTCGGCTGTCACAACGGCCCTAGCGGCCTTCACCCGAGCTTTCGGGGTTTGTTCGGGAGGCACCGCAAAGAAGAAGGACAAGAATCAGAATTCAAGACATATCACTTCATCAAATCAAAGGATGATGGTTAGAAGCTCACAATGAGCCAAGCCCCAGTACTGAAGGATGGAGTTATACTCCATTTCATATCCATGTATCTCTTGATACCACGGAATGGATTTGATCTTCCTGATGGCCGCCTCGTCTTCTTTGGATAAGGGAAGGCCCCGGTTACTTTAGGACGAAGAAGTAAACCTCCTCCGTGGTCGGGAAGTTAAGATCTGATGGAGGCGCTCAACAGAAAAAGTATCGTTCGCGCCATCTTTTGTGGTTAGAAGGGCAAGTTCCTTTGACAAGGATGCTGCCCCTCCAATAAAGTTCAGCCTTATTGCGTTTGGAAAGAAAGACCCATCCGGGAGGATGGGAGATAGAAAGAACATGAAAATGTACAAAAAGAGAAAGAGATGGCGTGATGCCAAGCTCAAAACACAAACCCAAGAAGCCGACGATGAGACGCCAGCTATTGGGGAGGAGCATTCCGGGACAAATGTTCCAGTGATTCAAAACTCGGAGAATAAAGGATTAAAAAGGGAAAGCGAACCCCGCTCCAGTGCATCTATGCACAAAGAAAATTCACCCGAAAGGGATGAATCAACCCCTCATCGGGGTGGGGAGCCCTAACCCGATATGAGGAAGGAAGGTCAAAATCTTGGACAGCTGAAAGAAGGGTTTCTCCATTATAAATGGAAGGAACAGAGCCAGGCCCACCATTGGACCCGGAGGTTTGAGGTTGCCTAGAAGAATCAACGATCTTGGAAGATCCAGACTCGACAAGGACAGGGAAGTTTCGGTTTTTCTTTCAAAACCTTTTTGAGAAACTTCAGCGAACTCCTGCCAGAGGACGGTTAGGGTTTTGTTATCACTATCCGACTGTTCGGGAGCAGGAGAAGCAAAAGCATCACTGCTATCACCAACATGGGGTACTAAAGAAGCCCTATCGTCCGCCATTACTCGGTTCAGTAAACTACAAAAGAAAAGACCAGTAAACTTACCGATTCGGTGAGACGGAAGCTTGAGAGCGAGGAAGGCGCAAGCGGACAACAAAGGTTCAAATTCCGGACAGGAAGAATGAAACCTACGAGGACAACGAACCGCTTTTAAAACTCCCGCACGAGTGTTCGGGAATCTGAACGATCGAGACTGATTCAAAATCAACGATCAAGATTCAAAGACGTTTTGAAAGTTTGAACTCACGAATCCGAAATAGGCGTTCGGAAACCGTCGCTTGGATGACGTGAGCCACGACAGATCAACTGCAATGAAGACATGTGGCCTTACACTCACAACGCTCGAGGAAAAGTGACCACCGCATTAAATGTGATATGACATTTAATGAAGCACGCAGAGATCATCACCGACGACGAACCCAGTTAAAAACCAAGCCCTCGGGATCGATCGAACGCTTGGTCTCGGGGGCTCGTGATATGGAGAGTTTATGATCTGACCGGGTTCATACCTGGTCCGACCCTCGACCCCGGTCGAGACGGAGAAAACCGAATCGCTCCCAAGCGAACCGGATCCAGAAGATGGCTTGCTGAAGAAGAAAGATTATTCGGCTGCAAGCGTGCCCTAATCTTACTTATGGATTAGGGTAATCACCTTGATGACAGCAGACTCAAACTGACGGCTGCGGATAATCATCATCAAAGGGATAACTATCGCATAACCTAACGGTTATCTCGGAGTCCTCTACTAGCCCAAACTAGTAGAAGTCTATCGCTCAACGGATCTTATTGATAAGATCCAACGACTACCCGAAGAAGGCTCGAGTGCATCCAACGAAGGAGATTCAAAGGTACACTCTATATAAACCTCACTACCATACAAGGTGAGGGACGGATCAATCGATCGAAAAGAATACTATCTGAGACTCAGGTTCAGATACATACTGATAGATCCAAACTATCAGCGTTCTGCTATCTAGATCACCTTTCCCGTTTCTTCATTCATTAGCTCTGTGTTTCTAGCAGAGTCGTTTGTGATTAAGTTCATCAACTGACTTAGCCTTCGGAGGTGGACTCCTGACCCCCGCGGTCGGGCCACATCTGACACTTTCGTTTTGCAGGACATCACGTGGAGATCCAAGGACTGAGCAGATTTTGGACGCATCACTCGCAAAACCAATGAGTTTGAAGATGCAAACAGTGAATTTAGTCTAGTGAGATTGGCCAAATGAACTTCAGATACCTCACCTTCCAAGGAATTTTGGTCGATCCACAATCTCTTAAGTTGTGAAAGATGTCCCAAACTTTCTGGAATAGATCCGTTCAATTGATTAAAAGCAAGATTTAATACCCGCAGTGATGATAAACTTCCTATAGATGAAGGGATGGGACCAGAAAAAGAGTTATTGAAAAGATCAACTACAGTTAGGCTCTTAAGCTGCCCCAGTTGATTAGGCAGAGGACCCGAAAGGTGGTTCGACCAGAAAATCAATTCTTGCAACTTGCAAAGATTTTCCAATGTTGTTGGTATCTCACCTCCAAGTTCATTTTCTAAGAGATCAATCTTTGATAGGGAAGTCAGGTTACCAACTGCACTTACAATTGATCCCCTCAAGCCATTCTCAGAGATTTCAAGAGTTACAAGACTTGTCATATTATACAACCAATCTGGTGTGGTGGAATTAAAATTGTTATAAGAGAGCTGTAGGATCTGCAGAGAGGTCATGTTTTGAAGACCACCAGGTATTGGACCATGAAAATAATTACAGCTTAATTGAAGAGAAACGAGGTCTCTAATACTCAACAGCCATTCAGGAACTGATGATTTGAAATAGTTACCAGAAAGGTCAATGCTGGTGAGTGATGTAAAATTAACATGGGATGCAGGAAAATCAAGACTTGGCTTAAGTTCACAATGGATTAAGAATAACTCTTTCAAAGAAGGGAGCACATTCAATACCTGCACGTAGTCAATTGCATTGGTGAGGTTAACGAGACTCATGTCGAGGTATTGCAAGAAAGACAGATTGGAAAGCCATTGCAAACTCTCAGCATACAAACTAGTACCATCAACTGAAACAGAACTATAAAGTGAAGAAGCGGTACTAAAACTGAGGTCAAGATAACGCAAATTTGATAGATTATTTAGCTGATGTGGAACCATTCTAGCAAAAGTTGCATAAGAAAGGTTAAGATATCTCAAGCTCTTGAGTGCACCAAGGAACTCAGGGATGAGAATACCAGAGAAGTTTTTCACACTTAGGTCCAGGTATTTGAGTTGCTGAAAATCAAGTAAAGAAGGACTAATCACCCCACCCAACAGAGAATTCATATAAGAATCAAATTGTTCATCACCCCAAAATCCATTTTCAACTATTTCAGCATCATATGGTTGTCAAAGGTTGAGCTTGGTGACATGTCCAGTTCTGTTGTTGCAGGTTACTCCTTTCCATGTACAACAGTTATCACCAGTCCAAGAGGAGAGCCAATTTGTTGGATCTTGGAGGCCATTCTTAAAGCTAAAAAGGGCTTGTTTCTCAATCTCATTGCAAACCACTACTGTTGTGTTTATATCTTTGACACTTGATTTGGTGGGTTGTAAGCACAGGAAAATAAGTAATAGAATCACAAAACTTCTCATGATGAAGCAAAGAATGCTTTGTTGAAATAGATGATCTGTGAATTGTGAGAAAATACAAAACATTCAAAATATATATATAGACTATAAAGTGAATATTTGCTGCATAAGATTGGTTGCAGTACTAGGGAGGAACTTTTAATTAGTCAAGGTTCACAGGATCCAGATTGAGATTCATGACCCCTGGCTCGTCCCATCAAAATGAACTAGTCAAGTCTTGCGCTTCACCAAACCCGAGCAGAACGTGTCATTTCTCCCCTCCCCATCAAAACAAGTCAATTGGTGTATGATTGTGTTAGATTTTGATATTTTCTATTTATTTGTCTTATGATAAAAGTTGTCTCACAAAAAGAAGGATTTGCTTCCTTGGATTGAACTCTCTTTACATAAAGAGACTGTCACTTTGTGGAAAAGCACATCCACTAAGAGTCCGGATCTGCAACCCCGTCGAGGAGCACTAAGTGCTCCCCGACGGCTTACCACCACAAAAAACCGGGGGGGCCATGGTGGTGATGGGAGGGTTTTTCTATTTTTTTTTTTTATATATTTTTCAGGTGGGGCCCAATATGGATAACCATTGATCCGGGGGTGATGATCCGGATTCATCCACTAATAGCTGTCTTTTATGACTTAAAGGATAACCATTTATCTTTTTGCGTGAGAGTGGAGTTCTATGTATCACGATTCAAAACTGATTTACAAGTCAAGCCCTCCTCCGCATTGTTACCTACCCTAATAATTAACAAGTAAAAGTTCTCTTCAACGTGATTCACATCTCCAAAATAAGAAAGTTATTTAGTCTAGCCAATGATGGATTAGTAAAGCCGTTAAAGGCCCAACCTCCCTAGGTGAGGTCTTGGGTTCGCACCCATTTCGGCGGCATTAATTATATAAAAGCTCCCTTGAAGATGTAATTGTGGTGCGCGTAAGCTGGCCTAGATGAACCTCATATCCAAAAAAAATTAAATATCTATATTGAGTATTGTGCCCATCAAATGGTTTCTAGGAGATGTGTCACATATTTAAGCATTGTAACGTACTGATCAATACAATTTGGTGCAATCCAACGTATCCTCCTTAGAAAAGAAACTAGAATGTCAACATGTATCGAATCGATTGGACCCAATATGGATATACCGACTAATATCAGATTATGGGATACTTCAACCATAATAAAAACCCATTGCATGCCCAATGTGACACCTGAGAAAATAAATATATGACATCAAGTGTAGTTTTTCCGTGGACTGCATTAAGGATTACCAATATATACAGCTTTGGCATTTTGATTGGAGGATTATTTACTAGTATAGATTCTCTTTGTTATAATTTGAATATGTTATTCCCATATTGACACTGAGAGGGGGGTGAATCAGTGTCTTCAAAAATTCACCACAATGTGGCTGGGTCTACCAGACAGTATACCACCACTTTGCAATCAAGGCACTCCAATATGTGCAACAAAGAAAAATAAACAAAAAACGCAATGCACCAGAGTTTACGTGGTTCGGCCAAATTGCCTACATCCACGGAATAATACCCTACCTAGGGTTTCGTATATTACTCAATACACTCTTAGATATTTTGACTGCTACACCAATCCCTACTATAGTCTAAAATGCAATTCAGACAAGGGCACCAACCCCAACCCCTAGACAAGCTCCAACTTGCTAGGTCACATTATTTTGACTGTTACAACAGTCCAGGACACGCCAATCCTTACTATAGTCTAAAATGCAATTCAGACAAGGGCACCAACCCCAACCCCCTAGACAAGCTCCAACTTGCTAGGTCACAATGTAAACCAATAATTCAAGTTCCCCAAATTACATATGATCTAGGTTCTTCATCATTAAACATAACCTAGAAAATAATAACTTGTGAATACGGGTTACCTCAACTTGTGTGAGATGCATGGTAACAATACTTGTTTCTCTTGGGTTATGGGCCCACCACGCTTCTGCTGCATTTTTCAGACAGGCTAACAACAGCCCTTTATCTTTCTTAAAAGCAAGTAACTACAACCATGTTCCCTTCTTTTTTTCTGCTGCTTCTTCTTCCTTCTCTTTCACTTTTTTCTTGTTCAGCAAAACAAAAGACTTCCTTCAATAGCAACTTTTATTCCCAAGCTTCATATCTCCAAAGCCATCCAACATCTTCTGGTTCGACTTCCACGCTCTTCCCAAGCTCCTCAAAACGTCCTTATCTTCTGCTGGAGTTTGCTCTCCTTTTATAGATTAATTTAACTTAGAGTTTGAATCAAACTCAGAGTTCTTATCTGACTTAAACAAGGAGTGTTTTAACGTACAAATCGGACTAACTTAGAGATATCCAATGAACAATCCCACCATTGGATTTGAAGATCAAGAAGTCGTGAAGCTCTCCTCCAAAAATCGGCTCAATCGGACACTGGATGACCATCCGATGAAGAGGTTGGTCAGAACTGGACTCAGAGTTTGAATCAAACTCAGAGTTCCTATCTGACTTAAACAAGAAGTGTTTTGACGTACAAATCGGACTAACTTAGAGATATCCAATGAACAATCCCACCGTTGGATTTGAAGATCAAGAAGTCGTGAAGCTCTCCTCCAAAAATTGGCTCAATCGGACACTGTATGACCATCCGATGAAAGGGTTGATCAACGCTGGACAGAGACCCTCAAAAACGGGATTCTTGAGTTTTCTTTATTTGAATTGGATTCTTTCTCTAGAGACCCACCCTCAAAAACGGGATTCTTGAGTAATCTTTATTTGAATTGGATTCTTTCTCTCAAATCTAATTTTCATATCAAAGCCCACTTAAGTTGCCAACAATGACAACACCTTCATTTTAGGCCAATGGAACAACAATCTCCCCCTTTGGGATTGTTGGCAACTCAACTTCCTTTTCTCTTTTCTCTCCCCCTTTGACAACAAGTACAAAGGGTGCTTTGTGCTCCCCCTACATAGACTCTTCCATAGGAGTGCCCACCGCACCTTCCTATCCTATGGAGAGATGACGTTCTATGTATTTTCTCACTTACTCCCCCTTGGAGCCACAACCCCAAGCTTTACTCTTAATCTCTTATGCCATAACAAGCTTTCATCCTCTTGACTCACCATGCCCCTGTCTTCACTAGTGTTTGATAAGACATATAAGTTTCCAGTTGTTACCTTCAATTTTGGCCCCATCATTGTTGCCAAATCTCACTGAACCACCTTTCACTACATTAAGGCTTGAGAACCTATTCTTGTCACCTGTCATATGTGTGGAACACCCACTATCAAGAATCCAAGGTGTCTCGCTACTATGAGCCTTGAAAGCTATTTGAACTACCAAGGAATTTATCATTTTTCCTTTTTGTCCTTTCTCAACCCAAACTGCTTTATCTGATACATCAATAGGTTCCCTCGGTTTTCTTTGAATTGTTTGTGCATGTCTTTGAGCTAGCTTTTGGGGAAGGTTTATCTCCTTCTGTGAAGGAAGAGCAGTCCAACAATATTTTGCAATATGTCCCAACTTGAAACACCTGAAGCATTCTATTTTAACCTTATCCAATGGAGCAAATCTGTTTATGTTGTTGAATGCCACAACCTTGTTTTGTCTTCTACAGTTTGCCACTTTATGTCCAAAGTTGTTGCATCCATAACAATACCTATTAAAGCCTTGACCATTAAATGTTTTATGATAAGCTCCAGTATAGCCTTCTTTACTCATCTTTGGTTTGGTCTTCCCAATATATGGATTCTTTTGGTGCTCCTCATCAAGACTCATTGGATTTGTTGCATTTCTATTTCCATTGGTCTTATTTACATTTGAACATTCCCCCTTTGAGTATCCAAGACCAGTTTTAATATGAGGTGACCTCTGAACACTCAAGATCTCATCTAGTACCTTATCTCTTCCCCAAGTAGAAGTAAAATGAGTAGTCCCTGTCAATTGATTTTCAACTGTCTTGTCCTTTAAGTTCAATGTAACTGGAGTGGATGATGTGGTAGCTTCTAAATAACTCCTCTTTTGTTCTCTTTCAAGTTCTGATCTTAACCTTCCAACTTCTTTCTCAAGTTCTTCACACTCTATACACTTGAGAGAGAGGCAAGATGATGAGTCATTAATAACATGCTCCAATTCACTAATTGTGACAGTCAACTCCTTGATTGTTGTCTCAGAATTTTCAAGTTGATTCTTCATTTCTCTATTTTTCTTCCTTTCCTTTTTGAGATCAAGCAAGGCAGAGTACAACTCACCAACATAATCAATTTCACCTTCAATGTCTTCATTTTCATCAGACTCTTCTTTAGTTTGAGGTGATTCATCATCTTCAATAGCCATAAATAAAACCTCATCAATTGAGTCATTGTCTTCATCTGATTCTTCTTCAGAGGAGTAGCATTCATTCTTAGTCAAAAGATTTCTCCTTTTGAAATGGCTTTTCTTTTTCTTTGGTAAGAATTTTTTCTTTCCCTTCCTATCATTTCTCTCTTCCTCTTCATCTTCCTCTTCATCTATGTTTCCTCTCTTAGGACATTTAGAGGCAAAGTGTCCTATTCCACCACAACTGAAGCACTTAAAAGGTGCTTTTCCCTTGTGTTTACCTATTCCTTTCTTAAACTTTCTAGCTAAGTAAGCTATAAGTTTATCATCAGAGTCTTCAATTCTTTTTCTTCTTTGACCCTTAGCTTCTTCATTGCTTTAAATGCTGCTTCCTTCTCTGTGAACTTGCCATTTTTAGTTCTCATCTCATAGGTTTTAAGTGTTCCATGTACTTCATCAAGAGTGATTGTATCCAAGTCTTTGGCTTCTTCAATGGCCGAGACTTTGGAGTCATATTTGGGAAGTACAGATCGGAGAATCTTCTGACATATCACAGAATTTTCAATTTTTTCTCCAACTCTTCTGATGGAGTTTACAACCTCATTTACTTTGACTATGTAGCTGTCTATGTCTTCTTCTTCAGTCATCTTAAGACTTTCGAATTGTGCTCTGAAGATTTGCATTTTGGCTTTCTTAACTTTAATGTCCCCTTCATAGATGCTTATCAACCTGCCCAGACTTCTTTAACTGTATCACAGTCCATTACTTTAGCCATGACTTCTTCATTCAGCTCAGACATTATAGCATTTAACGCCCTGAGATTGTGTGCATAAACCCTTTTTTCCTCATTGTCTATAAGCGGAGCTACAGGTTCCTCATAGCCATTAATCACAGACTGCCATACATCATACCTTAGAGATCCAATGTATATCTGCATTCTTCTTTTCCAAAAAACATATCATGTACCATCAAAAATAGGAACTTTCCCAAAGTCTTTGGAGCTGCCTTCACTTGTGGCCATTCTTACAAAACTCTCTGATCAAATCCCGAAGTGGTTACACTTCTCTTCACGGGAACCTGGCTCTGATACCAATTGTTATTCCCATATTGACACTGAGAGGGGGGTGAATCAGTGTCTTCAAAAATTCACCACAATGTGGCTGGGTCTACCAGACAGTATACCACCACTCTACAATCAAGGCACTCCAATATGTGCAACAAAGAAAAATAAACAAAAAACGCAATGCACCAGAGTTTATGTGGTTCGGCCAAATTGCCTACATCCACGGAATAATACCCTACCTAGGGTTTCGTATATTACTCAATACACTCTTAGATATTTTGACTGCTACACCAATCCCTACTATAGTCTAAAATGCAATTTAGACAAGGGCACCAACCCCAACCCCCTAGACAAGCTCCAACTTGCTAGGTCACATTATTTTGACTTTTACAATAGTCCAGGAACACCAATCCTTACTATAGTCTAAAATGCAATTCAGACAAGGGCACCAACCCCAACCCCCTAGACAAGCTCCAACTTGCTAGGTCACAATGTAAACCAATAATTCAAGTTCCCCAAATTACATATGATCTAGGTTCTTCATCATTAAACATAACCTAGAAAATAATAACTTGTGAATACGGGTTACCTCAACTTGTGTGAGATGCATGGTAACAATACTTGTTTCTCTTGGGTTATGGGCCCACCACGCTTCTGCTGCACTTTTCAGACAGGCTAACAATAGCCATTTATCTTTCTTGAAAGCAAGTAACTACAACCATGTTCCCTTCTTTTCTTCTTCTTCTTTCTCTTTCACTTTATTTCTTGTTCTGCAAAACAAAAGACTTCCTTCAACAGCAACTTTTATTCCCAAGCTTCATATCTCCAAAGCCATCCAACATCTTCTAGTTCAACTTCCACGCTCTTCTCAAGCTCCTCAAAACATCCTTATCTTCTGCTGGAGTTTGCTCTCCTTTTATAGATTAATTTAACTTAGAGTTTGAATCAAACTCAGAGTTCTTATCTGACTTAAACAAGGAGTGTTTTAACGTACAAATCGGACTAACTTCGATATCTCCAATGAACAATCCCACCATTGGATTTGAAAATCAAGAAGTCGTGAAGCTCTCCTCCAAAAATCGGCTCAATCACTGGATGACCATCCGATGAAGAGGTTGATAAAAACTGGACTCAGAGTTTGAATCAAACTCAGAGTTCCTATCAGACTTAAACAAGGAGTGTTTTGACGTACAAATCGGACTAACTTAGAGATATCCAATGAACAATCCCACCGTTGGATTTGAAGATCAAGAAGTCGTGAAGCTCTCCTCCAAAAATTGGCTCAATCGAACACTGTATGACCATCCGATGAAAGGGTTGATCAAAGTTGGACAGAGACCCTCAAAAACAGGATTCTTGAGTTTTCTTTATTTGAATTGGATTCTTTCTCTCAAATCTAATTTTCATATCAAAGCCCACTTAAGTTGCCAACAATGACAACACCTTCATTTTAGGCCAATGGAACAACAGAATATATGTTTGTCTTATTAATTTATTTCCTTATTTGTTTGATTAATTTGTATTTGATACATCCACCAAAACAAAGTAAATGTTTTAAAAAAAAAAAACGAGAGTAAAGGTAATGGGAGTGCTCAGATTCAAACAATGAAATGAAGGTTTCCATCATGGAGGAAAAACTAGACCAGCAATGACCTCAAGAAGCAAAGGCATGTCTACCCCTTCACCAAACCCAAGTAAAGCAAGTCATTTCTCCCCTCCCCAATCAAATCAAGTCAATTAATGAATAATTGTGTAAGATTTTGATACTTTTTTTTTTCTATTTATTTGTCTTATGATAATAGTTGTCTTTTAAAAAGAAGGATGTGCTTCTTTGGATTACAAGTGTCACTTCGTGCAAAAACACATCCACTAGTAGCTGTCTTTTTTGAATATGGAAGGATCCCTAACTAATCATCATTCAAAGTCTAGTAAATAAATGAAGTCTCCTTACCAAAAAAATAAACAAATAAATCAAGTATTCCCTACCAAGACCAACTTGCCTTGCAAGTCCTCCTTTACATGTCATCTACTCTAATGATAATAGTAAAATAATTAACCCAATTAACAAGTCAAGTTCTTTGCTACTTTTCCCATATTTTCATAAAAAAATAATAAGTCAATAAGGCAAATCTAGCTAAGGCCAAAACAAAATTAACAAGTCAAGTGTGTTAGATTTCCTTTATTTAAATTAATAAAATTAAGATTTTAACTTCTCATAATTATGACATGGCCCAAACATTATTAATAATTACAACTTAGTTCAAGGTAACAACCTTGATAACTATTAAGCAATTATTTGGAGGTGTTTGATGGGAACACCATTTCTACAGGGCTTATCTGAACCTGTATTCTGAAGAAAAATATTACGGCAGTTTTTCTGTGAATTATGATTCTTGGTTTTATTAATAAGAAAATTTATTTGTCTCTCCATCATTCGGTTGTTAAGGAAAAACTGGAAGAACTAGATTTCTTCAACATTGAAGAGAACGACCTTATTTGAGAAGAATTTGCAAATAACTTCTAGAAACAAGTATCATGGCTGGAGATAAGTATCTTATCTTATCTTCTGCATGATTGAACAATGATATTATAGTTTCATTATGAAGTTCAATATTAAATAGATTATATACTTTGTATGTTTTCTTACATTTGGCATCAGAGCCAGGTTTTTCCTCTATTTGAAATTACTTCTGAAATTTCTATAGATGATGTGATGATCCATGGTGCCATTGATATTGAGATTTCAAATTTTGATATCTTAAACCATAATAGAAGTTGTTTTAAAATTTTTGCGGAATTTTTCTTGTTCATTAGAAGTGTTGGATGTTAAAAATTTGAAATTTGAGACCCTTTTTGATGATTTTGGATCCTATCTCCGATGACAGAAAGCAATTTTTCATCTAGACGGAGCGTCGTTTGGTATTAGACAGTGCTCCATCTCGGTGACAACGCATTGTCTGAACCAGACGACGTGCCCTGTCACTATGAGTAAATCAAAAAGGCGGACGAAAAATTCCGTTTTCCAGAGGGCAGTTTGTCTGGTGGCTGTTTTGCCCTATTTTTAACTCAAAGGCATGCTTCTTTTGGCCATTTTTGGGATTGAAATGTCATATTGAATAATATATTTGAATAATTTGGATTAGCCACAACATCTTTATTATGAAAAATATATTTGTATGTAGTGATTAATTTTTAGATCATGTGAATGAAAATGACATTGAAATTTTGTTGTGCATGAGGATTAGTCCACAAAAAATATTGTTTCTTTATGTATAATTAGGATGAAATAAGAAGTTATTATACTTTCTTAGTAGCCCATAAGTATTAAAAAATTTCAATAATTTTCTAATTTCATCAATTTTCTAGATAAAATCATTACATGTAAGACTTTTGCCAATAGGGAGATTTTATGATATGTGATTTTATACATTTGCATTTGTATACATTCATAAACTAATAACTATGTTTGATGGGTTATGCTTAAATTGGTTATAGTAAATATGCTTGTTGATTCATTTGTAATAGAACAAAAGTTTGTATTCTCTGATCATGATGTTCCTCTAGTTAATGGGGACAACTATACTAGTTGGAAAGAGTTTGTTCTACTCAAGTTAGGATACCATGACTTGGACTATGCCATTCGCAAGGCAATGCCTACAATACCTATTGAATATAATATTAATGCAGAGATTGAACTGTATGAATAGTGGGAGAAATCCAATCGTTTGAGTATAATGTTTATCAAATCACACATTATGCTTATAATTCATAGGTCCATTCCTGAATGTGAGAAGGTCAAGGACTTCCTGGATGCCATTGAGGCTCAATTCATGACCTTTGACAAGGGGATTGGGTGGTATGCTCATTTGTAGGTTGGCTTCAACCAAACTCATCAATGTGAGAGGGGTGCATGAGCACATTATACATATCAAAGATATTTGCCTAGTTCAAGGCACTAAAAATGGTGATTTCTAATGATTTTATTATACATTTCATTTTGCAGACTCTTCCCCATCACTATGTCCCATTTAAAATCTCCTATAACATACTTAAGGAGATATGATCAGTTAATGAATGTTTGATCATGTGTGGCTAGGAGGAGATGGCTAGGAGAAGAGGCGTTTATTGAGAGTCTATAAATTTGGTTAGTGGTCCCAATTCAAACTAACCGATTTCTAGTAAGAAGAGGAAGGGAAAAGAAAACTTGTACAGTGTCAAGCCTACCATGAAAAAGGACAATCTTAAATGTTTGTTCTATAAGAAGAAGGGGCACATAAGGAAGGATTGTCCTAAGAGGTAGGCATGGATGGAGTAGCATGGTAATCACCTTTCTCTCATGTGTTTTGAATCTAATATTTGTGTTTCACATAATGACTTGTGGATTGATTCTGATTCTACAATCTATGTGTCTAATACTTTGCAGGGTTTTTTCAATTGAAGGAAACCGGTGGGAAGGGAATGTTGCATTTATTTTGGAAACCAAATGCCTTTTAGAGTTGAATTTATTGGAAGAGTTAAACTAATGTTAAATTCAGGACATATTTTGTTTTTAGATGAGACCTTTTATATTCTTGGTTTTCCCATAATTTGATTTTTGTATCTAAACTAGTATCTTTGGGATAAATTTTCAATTTTTCTATGAATTCATTTAAGTTATTTAAGAATTCTGATGTTGTTGGTTGTGCTACTGTAGTTGATGATCTATTTAAAATTATGTTGAATGATGTTCCATATAATTTAATTACTTCCCATGATACAATACGTATTAAACATGATAATGTCAATGAAACATCTTCATTCTTATGGCATAGGAGACTAGATCATATTTCCATTAATAGAGTTAAGAGATTAGTATTGGAGTTCTTGAAACTCTTGATTTTATAGATGTTGAGACTTGCTTAGATTGCATCAAGGGAAAGCAGACTAACAAGTCTAAGAAGGGTTCCAATAGGTGTTCAAGAACATTAAAAATTATGCATAGTTGCCCTAACATGAGCTTAAGTAGTCAAAAATATTTCATTACCTTTATTGATGATCATACTAGATTTATGTATCTTTATTTGCTTCATAACAAGAACATATCATTAGACACTTTTAAGACCTAGAAAACTGAGGTAGAGAAATAATATGGTAAATAGATCAAAATAGTGAGATCAAATAGGGATGGTGAATATTATGGTAGATACATGGGTGATGGACAAGTACTTGGCCCTTTTGTTAAATTTCTCCAAGAGCAGGGTGTAGTTGCACAATACACCTTGCTTGGCACACTATCACTAAACGGTGTTGCAGAAAGGAGGAATAGAACATTGTTGGATATGGTAAGGAGTATGATGAATGACTCCAAACAACCTCCTTCTCTATGGATGAAAGCTCTTAAAACAACTGCGTATATTTTAAATAGATTTCCAACCAAAGCGGTTTCTAAAATGTCATTCGAGTTACGGAAGAGTTGGAAACCAAGTGTAAGATACTTACATATTTTGGGGTGTCCAGTTGAAGTAAGAGGATATAATCCACATGAGAAAAAGATGGATCCAAGAACAATAATTGCATTCTTCGTTGGATATGTTTAAAAGTCTAAGGCTTATAGGTTTACTATTTTAATCACTCAAGTAGGTTTGTTAAGTCAAGAAATGCGAAGATTCTTGAAAATGACATGACTAGTGGTAGTGATCACCTCAAAGACTTGGTCTCTGATAAAAGAGATGATAAGGTTGGTGCTCCTTCATTAAGTGAAATGCTTGTTGTCCGCCCTAGTTGGATGGACATTGAGACGCCAGTGACTCAAGACCTACGTCCTGATGAGATTGTTATGAAGAATCAGTTGATTCTACAACAACCTCCACAAAGGTTGGTGATATGGCAATTGAATTGGCTTTAGAAGATCATGGTGGTGATCCTCCACATCAGGATCAATCTAGTGTTCAACAATTCCAACAAATGGCTGCTGAAACAATATCAAGGAGATCTAATAGGGTCAAAAAATCAGCAATTGTGAATTTCCCGCTCAAACCCTAACCAAGAAATCTATGTTATAGGTCTGAAGACTTGAAATGAAGGTAGAAGACAGTTGTGGGTCATCCAGTTGAACCCATTGACTATGACCTAGAGCCAATGGAGATTAATGATGGAGTTTCTTCTATGGAAACCCTGATTGACTATGAGAAAAAGTTTGCAGCTTGTCGGTGTTGAGCTTGTATGAAGGACTTGAGTTTAAGTTAGACACTTTTGGAAAGGTCCTACAATGCTAGGTAAGAACCTTTGTTAAATTGGAAAAGGACCCATTGGAGCTTGTGGCTTTCGAAGACCAAAATCTGATTTTAAACCTTGATGTCTACTTTGGTTGCTTAGCCTTGGTTGCTTTAAGTGACCAACACTCCAAGCGACCAAGCCTTCCATGGGTAGTTTGGTCACTCCCTGGAATTGTGGGACTTTGATACCCTATATAGTCTATTTTCATTCTAATTTGTCTCATAATGTTCTAAAGATGTCAGAGAACATGGGAAGCACCTCTTAGCACTCTCATCAAAGCTTTGGAAGATCCTCAGGCATTCACTGAAGTTCTTCCATCGAATCTTCTTCTCCAAGGTTAGTGATTGCTCTCACTCTCTCTAATCTACTCTCTCCTTTGTTTCTACCCATCTCTGTGATTATGAGGAAGGTCTCATGCCACTGCTACGACCTATTCCTTCAATCCTCATAATCTTATAGTGAATCCCCATTCACTCTATTCCTTCCATGAACTACACAGGATGATTTTGAAAGAAAGTCTAGAGTAATCTTCACGAATGTATATTCATTCGAAGGATTTGATTTCTACTTCATGCTAGATCTATTCTTAGGATATTTTTCGACCATGATCTACTGTTCCCTCTTTACTAGAGGGAATTCCATTCGCTCTAGTCTCTCCGTGGAATCTGCGAATTGATATTAGTAAAAGCCTATTTTATGATTCGATTGGATTTCTTTTCCAATGACCTTATAAGATGCTTAGACCTTGCTAGATAGTCTTCTATTACTGTTATTAATATTTCCTTTTAATTTTGGAGTGTTTTGAATCCCGGACCATGAATTTCCAATCAAAACTAGAGTTTCTTTCCATACGACACTGCCTTGGTCACTTTAAGCGACCAACCATAAGTGATCAAGCTAGTCAGTGACAACAACTTTCACAGTTTTGGTTAGTTTTCATCTCCAATCCTTGAGGGTTTGCTCCTAATGCTTAACCGATGTTTGTTTAGAGTTTCTTTGGTAACTTTGGACCTACCCTTTGATCTTTTCTCTGAAGTTTTCTAATCAAGTTAAGGTAAGGACGTTTGCATGCAAATAACCTAGTTTACAGTCTTACTTATGTTGGAATTGATATGCATAATCATATTACTGTTTTTTTAGAACTTGTTTATAATTGAAACACTGTTGTAACTCTATAACTACAGTAGGATATTACTTATGTGAATTGTTTATCCATTATGAATATGAATGAGTGGATATTACTTATCCGTTATGAGTATGATTGATTGGATTGCAATGTGATTGCCTAAGTTGTGACCGGGGAATAGGGAATGCCCTGTTGGCATTTTTGCTTTTGGACACCAATGGAGGTGGTATGTGACGCTTTCATATGGTGCCCCTTCATGCTCCTTGATTATTGGTTGACACACTTAGGGCATGTCTAGTAGTGTTGGGCTAGGAAAACTCTGTTATATCTGACCCTATCGGAGGGGAATTGAGACCGAGTGACCCGTGGCAGCAATGGAGATTGTGGGCACTCAAGACCAGTAATAAACCTGTGAGAGAACACATATCACATTGTGAGGGGCCATTCATTGGTAGGGTCACACTTAATAGACTTGGGCTCATGGGCACTCAAGACCGGTAACCAACCCATGAGAGGACATGAGAGCTTCCCATTTATTATTTGTGGATGACCAATAGGGTTAAGAGTCCGTAGTCCGAGTTAGTCGGAGCCATAGGCTACGGTGACTCTAGGGGAAAAGATATTGGAATGGACTACCTAGGCACGGAAGGGAGGTTATAATACCAGAACGGACTGTCTAGTGCAAAGTAGGGAAGTATCCGACCCTAAGTAAATATAAATCACTAGATGACTTGCATTGGGCTAAGTTTAACCCTGACATGTGCCAATACTCATACTAATGGTGGTGAATGATATTGTTGCCTTTAACCTCAGCCATGGAATGTCCGAGAGGGATGCAGGACCCAATTACCACCGGAGAACCCAAGATACCAAGATGGTTGAGGGAGAGTAATTTGAGACCTACCTAGAGGAGTATGGTGTTCTATATTAAAGCATGTCTACCACTAGAGACTAGCATATATAAAGTCAGTAGCATACTTGCATTTCTATTTGATATCATATTTCATCTTGATTGTTCTGAAATCATTGCAAGTGTTATTTGTGAATGAACTACTTGTTGAGTTCTTTTGACCTCACCCCTTTGGGGACAACGTTGTTAGATCTTACTGCAAGTACTGATGACTTCGAGAATCAGGACTACGAGACCGCGATGGATTACTCGTATGGTTTTCAAGGTGCTGGCTGTTAGGACTATGACGGTGAAGACATCCAGTGTGACTATGTAGCGTACTAGGATTAGTCATGCTTTGGAGCTAGTGCACTAGCATTGGGATACTGAAGTCTTCGAGTTTAGGCATATTTTATTTGAATTGAAAGAGACCTATGACAAGACTAGATCTTATTCTCGCTCTTACTTAGTCTCCGTTATATTTCCATTTGAGTTTCGATCTTCTTTCCGCTGTATTATAGAGTGATTTTCTGATATACTTTATACTTTAATTACTCCCTTGGTATCTTATTTTCCGCACTATGATTTACTATTGTAATCTTTCTAAGAACCATTCATTGATTATTTCTTTAATAATATTTATACATTGATTTAGCCTTGTTCTTGATTATCTTATTGTGTTAAGTGGGAGGATGATTGTCATGAACTGATCTTCGGGGCAGTGGAACACAAACTCGGGTATCGCAGTTAGGGTACCGGTTGGGTGGATGTGACAACAATACCTACTAATTATGTTGTATATCTACAAGAGTCTGACTATTATATCAATATTGAAACAGATCCTAAAATGTTTTCACAAGCAATGAATAGTGATAAATCTGGTTTGTGGTATGAAGTTATGAAGGATAAGATGGATTCTATGGCACATAATGATGTTTGGAACTTTGTTGTGTTGCCTGAAGGAAAGAAACCAATAGGTTGTAAATGGATCTTTAAAAATAAGAAAGATTCATTAGGCAACATTGAGCGATATAATGACTGACTAGTTGGCAAGGGATTCACACAAGGGAAGCCATTGACTATAAGGAGACATTCCATCCCATGTCAAAGAAGGATTCCTTCAGCATTATCATGGCACTAGTTGCCCATTTTGATCTAGATTTGCTTCAGAAGGATGTGAAAATGGCATTTCTCAATGGAGATTTGCATGAGGAGGTACACATGAAACAACCTAATGGGTTTGTTTTAAGTAGTGGTCATGGACAATTTGTTTGTAAGATTAAGAGATCCATTTATGGACTTAAGTAGACGTCCCCAATAGTTGTATTTGAGATTTCATGATGTGATCTCTTCATTTGGTTTTGAGGAGAATATTATAAATCAATGTTTATACCAGAAGGTCAATGCCAACAAAATCATCTTTTTTGTATTATATGTAAATGATATTCTGCTTGCAACCAACGACTTACGGTTGCCACATGAGGTGGAAACATTTCTATCTCAAAACTTTGATATGAAGGATATGGGTGAGGCATCTTATGTCATTGGGATTAAGATCCATAGGGATAGGTTCCGACGTGTTTTGGAACTATCTCATGAAGCCTATATAAACAAAGTCTTTGAGAGATTTAAGATGAAAGATTGTTCACCAAATGTTGCACCCATTGTTAAGGGTGACAGGTGCCATATAGACCAGTGTCCAAAGTTGAAAATTAAAAAGGATCATATGGCCAAATTTCTATATGCTTCCATAGTGGAAAAAAGCTTGATGTATCCATAGATCTCTATGAGACCTAATATTTCTTTTGCCATTGGAATGTTAGGGAGATATCAAAGTAATCCTGGCATGGATCATTGGAGAGCTGCCAAAAAGGTCATGAGGTACCTTCAAGGAACAAAAAAGTTGATGTTTACATATAAGTTTTTCGATACTTTAGAAGTTATCAGATATTCGGACTAAAATTTTGCAAGTTGTGTTGATTCTCGTAAACCAACATCGGCTATGTCTTTATGCTAGCTAGTGGGGAGAAAACCTTGGTTGCTACTTCTACCATGGAAACTGAGTTTGTATCCTAATAGGGGCTTAGAATTGGACTCCATCTTTAAGCCAGTGAAATTTTACTGTGATAATACTACTGCAATGTTCTTTGCTAAGAATAATAAGACTAGAAGTTCGAAGTAACATCTCAATATTAAGTACTTAGTAATGAGAGAGAGCATGTTAAGGCTAAGGAAGTTCTCATAGAACACATAAGGACTGGGTAGATGATTATTGATCCGTTGATAAAGGGTATGCCACCCAGAGCTATTGAGAATCACATTGTTCGTTAGGGACTTCGGGAATATTTATCTTCATGAAAGACAATTATTACACATTTTGATGTAATGACTGTTGTATAGTTTGTTTCTCATTTTCGTTGTATACATTTCTGTTGAGATTATAAACATTGTTGGACTAGGAATAAGCCTTTGAAGTTTATTCATAAAGTTGGGCTTATGCAGGAAAAGAAAGATTGTATTGTGATATATGGAAAGTATCGCCTGGGTCAAAGGTGTCTACCACTATGATTCATAGAGATCTATTTTTCTATTTGAACATTAAGAATTAAGATGTAATGTTGTTTGACCCAAGTGAAAGAATGTTAGATTTCCTTTATTTAAATAAATAAACTTATAATTTTAACTTCTCAAAATAATGATGTGGCCCAAACATTATTAATAATTACAACTTAGTTCAGATTGCCTTGATAACGGTTAAGTGGTTATCTGGAGGTGTTTGATGGGAACATTGTTTTTACAAGGCTCATCTGAACTTTTATTCTGAAGAAAAACATTAAGGCGGTTTTTTGTTGAAATCTAACCTCAGTTTTATTAGCAAGAAAAATTCCCTATCTCTCCATCATTCAGTTGCTAAGGAAAAACTGGAAGAACTGGATTTCTTTGACATTGAAGAGGGTGACTTTCTCGGAGAGCAACTTGCATATGACTTCCAGAAACAAGTTTCTATGTCTGGAGGTAAGTTTCTTATCTTGTCTTCAGCATGATTGAACAAGGACATTACAGTTTTGTTCTGGAGTTTAATATTAAGTAGCTTGCATATTGTATTATTTTTACAAAGTGCTCTTCAACATTACTAACATCTCCACAACAACTAATTCAACAACTCAAGTTTAGCTAACATCAAAATGAGTGAATCATAAAGAAAGAAAAAAAAACTAAGGTGTAAAGTATTGGTATTGAGTATCATAATTTTTAGGCGATTCTATGATACATATCGTCTCGTATCAAGTAATGTGTGTATTGTATGGCCAATCATTCTTGTGCAATCCAATAAATGGCCTTTAAGAAATAAGAAAGAAATGTATTGATATGTATGGTATTGGTTGGAGTCAACATGGATATGTATAAACTAGTATCATATTGAGATGCATTAACCATGGAATAAATCCATTCCACGTCCAATGTTACTTTTGTGTTAGCTCCAGCATTTTCTCAGTTGTTTCTAATAAGAATTCTCTGATCCTTTTCTTCGAAAAACTCAAATGATCTGGATCTGGTTAACAGTATTAAGGACCACTCTCCAATTCAGATGATAAATGGATCTCTCTGATTTCCTCAAGAGGCTCCTTTTCAACTGAAATTGCTGGAAAAGTAATGTCTCACAAGAAGTTCAGCTCTTTTGACAACTCTTTCTTTCAATGGTGGAAGTTCTTTTGGAAACTAAAAATTCATCCCAGATTTAAACCTTTCTTTTGGCATATATTGCATACAGAGATCTCAACCAATGCCATCATTTTATGTGTTTTGTAGAAAGTGTGTTGAATTCATCGAGCACATTTTCTTTTCATGTGACTGGACTAAGTGTATTTGGGATGCAGGAACCCTTGGCCAAAGAACTAAGTTTCTGGTTCATCAGTCTTTCCTACATATATGCCTTGTCTTTCTATCTGAGATGGGCTTGGATGCACCCAGGCCTATGCAATGGATTTTCTTTGTCATAATTACCACACGTTTTTTTTATTTGGAATATGTGAAATACGGTTGTGTCTTGTAAATGTTCCCCCAACTTGCATTGGATAATAATGAATCTAAAAATCTAGGATTTCAAACTAATTATCTGTAATAACTCTTGTATTATTGGCAATATTATTAACTGCAATACCTATGTCGATGCTAATATCTTAATGTGTGAAGGGGGTTCATATTCCACGATTAAATAGACTGGACTTTTGGGATTTTCTAGGTGGCCACTGCCACCATTAGCTTTGGATGGATTGATTCCAAACGTCTTTTGGAGGGTGACATATGATGCATCTCGAAGGGCTTAAATCAAGTACAACTTATCAAGTGCCATGTTCTGGCACCAGTAAAAGCGACGTTGCCTATAGAACCAGCTCAGTTATGTATAGATCTTCTAAAGGATGAGGAATGTGCCCCTGTTTCTCCTTTTGTTAAGCTAGAATTTGGAAAATTGTTAATCAAATGCTAATAGTACTGTAGTTGAGGAAAGGATAAGTGACCCATGGAACATGTAACACCTTAATTAGCTCTATCCGGACTATTTCTGCATTGCAATATATTGTCTTCTTTCATTAAAAAAGGGGATAACTACTGTTGCTTCCCTATACTTTAGTAACCCTTCTCTTTATGCAATTACTATTGCCCTCCTCAATCGTAATGGAGTTAGAGGCCGTTATGATTGAATGTTTAATGTCTAGTTTGCACTTCTAGAATTAAAAAGCAAGAAGACTATATTATCCTCATTTAGAGAAAACCATGTGAAATACCAATTTTACACTTAT
Organism: Hakea prostrata; assembly: GCF_041222555.1. Classification (NCBI taxonomy): domain Eukaryota; kingdom Viridiplantae; phylum Streptophyta; class Magnoliopsida; order Proteales; family Proteaceae; genus Hakea; species Hakea prostrata. The sequence continues at coordinate 19,038,573 of NC_142609.1, read as the reverse complement.
ATTTTTCTTATCATTTTGGATTCCCAAAAAAAAGTAAAAGAATCTTCCTAGTAGTAAGAACTTCCTAAAATGGATAACATCAAATTAGAAAATTAATAACAAAAACTAAAAAATAACACTAATTTGGAAAGTAGACATACAAAAGCTATTGTACCAAAGTGATATATATATATATATATATATATATATATATATATATACTAGTTAGAACATTTACGTGCAAATGCACGTGGCTTTTCCGCATTTATCCTAATTAGATAGAAACTATGAGTAGCGAAGATTGTTGGGCCATAATTGAATGAATTAATGTTAAAGACAAAGTTCTTTTCGAAAATCGAATGAAACATGACTTGATGGCTTTATTTGGCATTAAAAAAAAAGTATTATCAAACCTTAGGGTTTTGTTCTTCTTTGTATTGAATTTAATATTTAGGGTCATTTGGAATTGATATCAATATTTTGTCATATGAACCAAATCATTTTAGAAAACTGTTTGCTACCATGATTTTGTCAACTGATTATTCTTGAAAAACTATTTGTCATACTTTACAATTCATTTAAATGTACGTAGGGTTATAATATTTAACCATAAAATAGAGATGTCAAGAGAACATAAGCATCCACATTTTCTTGTGAACCATATAACCAAGAGTTATAGAAAAGTAGACAAAAATAAAAGAATGAGAAGACAGAAAAAGAGAAAACATCATTTGAAATTATATAAATTATGATGAACATAATTAATTTCACTATGAAAAGTAGACTAAAAGGGCTTGGTGAATTCAAACCACCATCTTTTGGAACACACTTATATTCCAAATGCTCTACCAATTTGAGCTAAAGACCATCAAGTTAAACATGAAATTTACAAGTTTTTTATCCAAAGCTATATTGCTAGTGCATGAATTAATATTTTCTTGTATTGTTGCAAGGTTCTAAAAAGGAACAATAGATCATACTACACCGTGATATTGTCAAACTGTAGTTCTATGCTTGCTATTTCTAGGTGTTGCCAAATTTGGTGAGTTTCCAAGACAATTGATGAGATGCTAGATAACCACCTTAAAACTCCCAAAAAATTGTAGATAACCACCCAATCTCCATAAAGAAAGACATTTAACCAAATGAAAATGTTGCATATGCATTTTATTAGGATGGGATTACCTTGCAGCTCATAAACCTATGTTCACTTTTCTAGGACATAACTTACCCACCATATAGCTAGGAGCACCTACTCATATATAAATGAATTAATAACGAAGTAAAAGTTAAGATTACTTCATCATCTTTAGACTACCTAACATAAGCATGTTAGGATATTAGTTTATACATGATATAAACTATGAGTCAAATAAATTTTTAAAACAATTTTAATTCTAGAGTTCACTATGGACTCCTTCATCACCATCGCTAGCAGAAAGAAAGAAAGAAAGAAAAGAAAAAGATGAATGTTGAAGTATTATCTATTTAGCACTCGATTAGTTATATTATCCCTAAATATAGTAATCAATATAACAAAAAGATCTACAAAGAGTTACACGAAGAAAAGAAGGAAAAGAGGGCAACCTCTATAGAGCTTGATCAATATAATATTAGACAATCCATCCGAATCATACACAATATTCAAAAACATTTGCTTCAACCTCTATCTCCCTATAGAATATTGGACAAATGATTTCCTGCAATAATTGTAATGAGGAAGGAAAATATGGTGTGAAATGGAGAGAATATAATATTATAGTAATAAGAAGAAAAAAATTATGCATGTAAAAAAAACAAAAAGAAAATGGAAGAAGGGATGGGAACTGGGAAGAGGTGTTGGGGTTGTTGATGCAGTGGTGCGAATCACAACCAGTTAATTGACCTCAATTTTAACAAAAAACCAAAAATGAATCAAAATAAAAACTTCCCAAGACCAAAACAAAAGTGATCGATGATTTGGTGGAGCTCAATTTAGCAAAACAGGGGGGAGAAAAAAGAATTAGAAGAACTTAGCAGAACCAAAAAAAGAGAAACAACAGTGGTGTTAGTTATTTTAACACTGTTATAAAAATGAAATAAACATAAAACCCATACAAACGGTTGCTTTGAGCGAAGCCCCAAGTCATCGAGCAATTTCCTGACTTCCATCTCACTTTCTATCTGCAAGGAAACAAAATCTCAAAATACTTGAAAGAGTACAATCATAACCCAAAACTATATTGTCAACATTTACAGGAATGTAATGATTAAACTCTCACGTACACATTGCGTTCACCAATTGTCTACCTCTCAAGTATTTGAGTTAAAAAAAAAGAAGCCCACTTCATAATGTAAAACCCAATTTATTTATTTATTTTTTATGACTAAGCAAAGGTATTATAAGCAATTTCAAACCCAAATAAACATGGTGACAACGCACTGACCATTGTGTTGGCACCTTCGTCCCATATTAACCATTATGAGAAACACTTTTCAGTTTTCATCCAGCTCTTTCTTGAGCTTCAAATACCTTGACGATATGATGTCAGACCCACGGCATATCAGGGGGAAAATTTTCAGAATCCTGAATGTTGCATCAAGCCCACTGAAATAATTCATAGCGTGTAAACACTTTTAAGCACCACTATGTGTAGGACATTAGGAAAAAAGATATAGTAAAAGTTCAACCAGAAATAGAAAAGAAAAGCCTTCCGTTAAAAGAAATAAGCAGATGCTTTAGAAGCGTACTCAACTACTCAAGAACATGCTGACTGAATTCTTATCAAAACAGTCTAAAGTTAATATAACTATCAAAAGACAAACTAACAAAGAAGAGGAAACCGATCACCTGCTGCAGCAACAACCACTGCGACACCAAGGGGAAGCAAGCAAGGCATGCCACGGGTCGACCATCTTGAAGAACCAACCAAAGCCCAGGGAGAAAAGAAAGGACAACACACAGCCGAGACCGGACAGTCGATGAAGTCACGATGCCCAGGAGCACAATAACTGTGTAGTAGTATTTGTGATCTCGAACTCCACAAGGCATTGTCGATGGTGAAGCACGCTCACGCGCCAGTCCAAAACCCAGGCGGACTTGAATGACGTTCATCTAGCAGCCCCCAAACGCGGACAACGCAAAACATAAAAAAAAAAAAAAAAAAAAAAAAAAACGCGAAACAAGCTTCATTGACACAAAAAGCAGAACAAACGTGCCCAAGTATCTAGTATCCGATCTACACAGAATGCACCAGGAAAAAAAAAGATATGACACGAAAAACCACGACATCCCACTCTGGCCTGAGAATGCACTGATCAAGAGGATGGATAAGAACGAGAAATGGACAGGGAACAGGAAGGGTCCCAAACCCTAGAATGCAACAACATCCCGCCCGGATTGAGGGCTAAGTCCACCTGCAGCAACAAACACAACGGAAGCAACCCCAACGCAACATCTCCGAAGAACACATGAAGTCCCACAGAACCCGATATAAAACAAACAACCCTCACAGTGCCACGGAAACCCTAAGTATCTCGACACCACAACAATCCAGCCCAGACCAACAACTCCGCCTCCCCCGCACCACACAGTTACCAACACCACCAACACATCTCAGAACCTATGCTAGAAGACTCAACAACACCGAAACGACCAGCCCACGGCGATCTCGACTCCAGACAGAGCTCAACATGATCTGCAATGAAGCCCAGGATCCTCTCAAATCTGCACCAAAACGTCACGAGATGAACAAGATGTTCTACCAAGGCACAAGAAAAAAAACAAGAAAAGAAAAAGGGGAAAACAAGAGAAAAAAGGGGGGGAAAAAAAGAAGAAAAAAACACGGAAGGAGACAACAAAAGAACAAAAAAAAAAAAAGACGAACAAAAAAAAAAGAAAACAAAAAAACAAAAAAAAAAAACAAACCAAAAACAAAAGAGAAAAACAAAAAAACAAAAAAAAAAAAAGAAGAGAAAAAAGACAAACAAGGAAAAAAGAGAAAACAAAAAAAAAGAAAAAAAAAAAAAACAAAAAAAGAAAGAGAAGAGAAAAAAAAAAAGAAAAAAAGCCGCAAAAAAGAAGAGACAGAGGGAAAGACGAGCAGAGGGAGAGGAAAGGAGCAAGCAAAGAGAGGCAGAGAGAAGGGGAAGAGAGAGAAAGCAAGAGGGAGACAGAGAGAAAGGGTCAGAGCCGGTAAAAGGAAAAAAAGAATACAAAATAACAAAGAAAAAAACACGATGGAAAGGAAAAGTAAAAGGTAGAGTAATGTTATTAGTAGTTGTTATATATATATATATATATACACAAACACACACACAAAAGGTAAAAAAATGAGGAGTTACCTTTTCTTTTATTAGCTTATATTTTCAATTTCGGTTTTGGGTTTTGTCTAGGGAGAGGAAGGAGTACAATTGAGGTTTGTTGAGAGGAAGAGGAAGGAAAACATTTTTTTTTTTTTGGGGGGGGGGGGGTGTGGAGGAGGGTGAAAGAAGAAGACAAGGCTTTTTTTTTTTGTTTTGTTTTGTTTTTTTTTTTTATTTTGATTAGAGAAGTAGATCATTTAATTAGGTTTTAGTTTTTCTCTAATTTCTAAGGTTAGTAATGAAATAAGTATTATTTTTGGATTTTGATGAACATGAATTTATCATTATTTATTTGATTTGGTTTCCCATACTTAATCAATTAGAAGAGAGCCAATTGAATATCGTTGTGTCTTTTTCAGGAATAAAATGATTTTGGTTATTACAAATAAATATGGAGCAAAATTGGCAAATATATTAGATATTGGAGGATTTTAATCAAAATAAAATCATGGGATTCAATCTTGTTGCCTAAGAAATTATGAATGCTGAGATCCAATTTAATTAATGTAAGGAAAGCATGAGTCTTAACCAAATTCGAAATAGGTGGAGATCCAAGCAACAAACTTGGAAACAAGATTTGAAAATCTTGCAAACATACACACCTTGAATATTTTTCGCATATCTCTCTTGTCTGAACTCGGATTGAGATAATTAAAGATGTTATATAAAGATAAAGAAAAAATATACAACTTTCTAGCTTTGAGTTTTTCCAGAATCTGAACGAATAAGGGTCGATTAAATGGGCAAAGAAGATGAACTCATAGTGTGCGGGATATATAAAAAGGAAGAGTGAGCCACAGTAGAAAAGAAGACGGTGAACATGGCCTTGGCTAACATCTCTCTCTCTCTCTCTCTCTCTCTCTCTCTCATTGCACAAGAAGAAGACCACGACCCTCTCTCTAAATTCCATTATTATTTGTTTTATGAGATTTGTTATAATGAGTAGTTAGTTCCTTTTTCTTTGGAATGTAGATAAACCATTTTTTATTTCATTAATTTGATAGTTATATACCTTCTATTTGATGGTTTGAATTGTGTTTGAGTCTAGCCGAAGATGCTCTATAGCTAAGAAAACTAAGTGTGCCAAGCTTCGGCGAAGGACGATAGTCTTGGAAGATAGGGCATATCTATGAGAGACAATTTTTTTTTTGTTTTGAAGTGTAGAGTTATATCGATTAGTGAAAATAATTGGGGATTCGAAAGTCCAAAGATCTTCACATATTCATAGTTAAAGTTTTGCCTTTACTTTTGTCAATTAGGCACAATTTTTAGATTAATTTTAGTGTTTTTAATTTCTGATTTTTTTTCTTTGATTATTTAACTAATCTTTTTTTTTTCTTTTTTTTTGTAGGTAATTGCAAGAGTAGTGATTTGATAATTAGTTTAAGTTGTTTCTTTTATTTTTAGATATAATTGTTTTTAGGACATTTTAATTGTAATATACATTGGATTGGGTTGTTTAGGTTTTTTATTTTTTTATTTTTTTTATTTTTTATTTTTATTTTTTATTAAATCTCCATCCCTCCGATCCCAAATGTGTAGTTTATGTTCAGAAGACCACATGAATTGCACTTCAGGTACGCCCTAAACCCTCTCTTTTGCTATAGTTATTTTCTCTTAATTTTGTTTATTTAGCTGTTTTTTTCTTTGTGCATACATGGTCACCAATTCCCAAAGAGTTGACCCTATTTGACATAGAGTTAGAATGGACCTTGGCCAGCGAACCATGGCAAACAATTAGCCTCCAATGAGGCTCTTGAGTGAACATTTCATTCCTATAACATATAATCCAGTTTTTTGTATTAAGTTGTTTGACATAGGGGTGGCTCAATATGAGATCAAGTCTCATGTGATTCAAATGCAACCATCTTTTTATGAACTTGTCAATGAAGAGCCTTATAAGGACTTAGATGAGTTTTTAGAGGTGTCCTCCACGGTTAAAATTCAAAACCTCTGTTTTAAGGTTACTTCTTTTCCTAATCTCCCTTAAGGATAAAGCTAAGCATTTGCTTCATTCCTTGGACAACGTTAAAATTTCACTTGGGCAGAAATGCAATAGGAGTTCCTTAAAATATTCTTCCCCATTGGTCATACTAATAGTCTTAAGAGAGCGATAATGAGTTTCTTCCAACAAAAAGGAGAACAATTTCATGAGGCATGAGAAAGACTTAAAGAATTACTTAGGAAGTGCCCCCACCATGTCATTCCTAAATGGCAATTGGTTCAATGCTTTTGTAATGGCCTTAGAGATCAACATAGGTAAATGGTTGATTCTTCTTGTAGTGGGACTTTCATGTGCAAGAATGAGAATTAGGTGTGGAAACTTTGACCCTTAGTAAAAATTTCCAACACGATGCCTCAGTAGCTAGAACTAAGATTCTATCCATTAGGCAACTAAAGAGGAGTGGTCTCTATGAGATCAATCCTACTATTGGGATGAGCACCAAGGTTGACTTGCTATCCAAGAACTTGGACTTTCTCTTGTCATTAGGACAACAAACCCCATCTCCGTTTCCTAGAAGTTTCTCTCTACCTAATCAGACTGATGCATGTGTTTTATGTTCTAACCTTTCCCAAAATGTTGCTAATTGCTATTTGGCTACAAAATACCCTGAGTTCATTCAAGAGCATGTACATTTGGCCCAAGGAGTCTCTAAACCGAGCAATGATCCATATTCCAATATCTACAACCCAGGATGGAGAAACCACTCTAATTTTTCTTCCCAAAACCCAATGCCCAATCCTTCTAACTAACTACCTTATAGGCCATCTCCAATTGATATACAACAAAATGCCTATAGGAATTAGCAATCATCAGCTCCGCAACCCTCATGGAATTTGTCATTTGAGGATAAGGCATTGAAGGTTCTTAGTGAACTAGAGTAAAATACTCAATTGTTGTATTCTCATTCTTAGTCCATTAACAAATTAGAAACCCAACTTGGTCAACTAGATGATGCCATTAGTAGGAGGGAGGCTGGCTAGTTTACTTAGTCAGCTAATAAGTATCCTCAATAATCAAATTGGGGCTAGGAAAGAACAAGTCCAAGCAATCTCTGTTGTGATATGTAGTGGCAAGGAATATTATTCACCTTTGCCTACTCCTAAGCCATTACCCATTGATCTTGAGAGCCGAGTAGAGGTTAATCTGACTCGTGAGAATGATGATATTACACATGAGCCTATTAAAGAGACACCACCTGTGAATGTTCCTCATCAATTTCCTCGTAAGGGGTTGCACATTCGATTATGGAAGGTCCTACTCTTGAGTCTTACACTCCAAAAGCCCCTTTCCCTGAAGCTCTTGAGTCCTCAATTCCAAATTCTAGAAAGAATGCTAAAATGCAAGAAATGGTTGACTTGTTCCAACAAGTTTCTATCAATCTCCCACTATTGGATGTTATAAAGCAAGTCCCAGCTTATTCTAAATTCCTAAAAGATTGATGCACCCAAAAGGGTAATTTAAGAACCCAGATTGCTAAAACTATGCACCTAAATGAACAAGTCAGGTTGGTAATTTTCAACCAACTGCCCCCTAAACTTAAAGATGTAGGTACACTTTTAATTTCATGTATCATTGGAGAATTATCCATAAGTAAAGCATTGCTTGATTTGGGAGCCAACGTGAAGTTTAGTTTATGATAGGTTTGGTCTAAGAGATTTGGAACCCATTGATGTGATTCTTCAATTAGTAGATTACTCAATCAAAGGACCCCGTGGACTACCTAAAGATGTTTTGGCAAAAGTTGAGGATCTATATTTTCATGTAGATTTTCTAACCCTAGATATGGATAATTCAACTACCAATATATTTTCATGTAGATTTTCATGTAGATTTTCTAACACTTTTAATTTTCATGTAGATTTTCTAACCCTGCGTCAATTGTAGCAGGTGTCATGGACATATCATTTAGCAACATTTAGCAACTAGAAACTTAGAGTCAACATCTCAATGCATCCTTAAACCCAAATAGGGATGAAGAATGTTTTGTGATTAACCTTATTGATGAGGTAGTGGTTGATTATACTTCAAACATGCTTATTGATGATGCCTTATGGCATTTCTTGACATTTGGGAAATTTGACCTTAATATTCAGGAAGTAAACACATTGTTGAACCACCATTCACAATTATATTCAAGCCTTTACCTCCACCAGTTGCATCTCCCCAACCCTCATCCTCATATCTCCCCTCCAGTTGGAACTTAAACCTCTCCCTTCCAATATAAAGTAGCATTCCTAGGGGAAAATGAAAACTTACTTGTCATTATTTCTTCTAATCTACACCTAAGCAAGAAGACCAACTTTTAGGAGTGCTTTCTGAAGGCAGCCATTGGCTGGTCCTTAGTTGATCTTAAAGGCATAGACCCTTGTATATGTATGAATAGGATATATTATGAGGATGGAGCGAAACTCTGTAGGGATCCTTAGTATCTTCTGAATCCTAACATGAGAGAGGTAGTGAAAAATACAGTAATTAACTAGTTAGATGATTGTGTTATCTACCCGATCTCTGATAGTGAATGGGTTAGTCCTACCTAGGTTGTCCCTAAGAAATCTGGCATCAGTGTGGTTCCAAATGACAACGATGATCTTGTCCCAACTTGTACTTACTATGGGTTGGCATGTTTGCATCAATTACTGAAAGTTGAACAAAGTTACCAAGAATGATTAGTTCCCCTTGCCATTTATTGACCAGATTTGGAACCCAAAGATTGGATATACTTTTAAGGTTAATCGGCAATGACTAAAGCCCTATATTGATGGCCTTGTTGATGGCCAACTTATTGAGGAGTTGGACTTTAGAAGACTTGCCTCAAGACTGAGGTTGGATTAACAAATAGGAACTCCAGGTAGTTCGAAATATTTGGCCATTTAGTTGTCTTCTAGTGCTTTGTGCTTCTAGTGACGAGTTGAGTCTGATCTTAGACTATTTGTGTGAAATCCTCTGGATTTCTAACCCGTTAACCCATGATTTCAGGATTGCGAACCCAGACCTTGAATTGGCAACAACTGTGAGCCATTTGATTTCGCTCGAAGATTTGAAAGTAGACCTAATGCTAGTGGATGAACCTTGTGAGGACTCGACCTCCTTCCTAGGGTTTAAGAGGAGAGAGAAGATCAACCACAATGGTGTTAAAAGAGGATTTTGGCACGTCCGTAGACTAACGTTGGAGAGTCCGATCGACGAGGTAAATATACCCAAGCGAAGATAATCGGAACACCTTTCTTTCAAGACATTTAGCACCAAAATTGAACCTTGGTTGAGGAGTCAACCAAGGGCCAGTCGACCCCCTGGACCGACCCACCCCCCCACCCCCTCGCAGTGTTGGGGCAAAATCGAGAAATTGTGTTTTTAAAACCCTGTTTTAAGCTTCTATTCACTCCTACATGCATTGTATAATGCTAGTGTGAGGTTGAAGCTTGGAGAGGAGGAGAAAACCAAGGCGAAGCTTGATTCCAAACCACATGGAGGCTTGCCGAGACCCGAGTTCTAGTGGAATCATTGGAAAATGTGAGAATCCTTCGAACCCTCTTCTTTAAGCATAAGTTTGTGGGGGGGGGGGGTTTCTTCACATTAAATGTTGGATTTCAGTAGTTGAGGCATAATTAGGTGTAAGGAATGCTTGTAAATAGTTTTATTTATGATTCCCATTAGTTTGTGAGTGGTTTGTGTGAATCGTTGCAAATGATTTAGCATTTTGACTCCCAGGGATGCTCGAGAGCACTCGCGAGAGCCAAAATTTGGGGCCTTATGATTGAGAACAAATTGGATCAAATTGTTGATACCTTTAGTGTCACACCCCACCCGCCGGACTCGGTTACCTGCCCGACAACCCGTGGGAGTGATCCGTCACAGGAACCACGGTTTTAGTCTATCAACAATAATAAATACAAATAAAGACAATCAAGAACAAGAATAGTTCAATTAATGAATTAAAGGATTACAAGAGTCCAAATACTCCAATAAAATAATCAATGAAAGAATAATAAATCAAAAATAAATACGAGTTCAGCGGAAGCAATCAAAAGAGTTAAATTATTTTATTTCCAGTTTTTTTTCTAAAGCTATAAACTTAGACTCAAGTTTATCAAGATGAGGGGTCCTCCAATTCTTCTCTATTCGTTGAGCGAATTGTCTGGCAACTTTTCGTCTCTGTCCATCAATGGGTGCGATAAGCGAATTGTCTCTCAACGAAAGCAAAACCTATTTAATCTATACACTTTTTGTTGCACCCCTTTTAAAAGCATATATAAGTTAAGATTTAATTTTTTTTAAATAATTTATATCAATACTAAGCGTTTGTAGTCCAACGGTTAGGATAATTGCCTTCCAAGCAATTGACCCGGGTTCGACTCCCGGCAGACGCATTAACTTTTTATGCCGAAGGTGGTATGTTAAAGCGGTTAAAGACCCAACTTCCCTAGGGAGGTCTTGGGGTCGGACATTAATATAAAGCTCCCCCTTCCTGAGGAAGTAAATTGTGGTGCGCGCTAGCCCGGATGAACCTTAGTTCTTTATATATAAATTCTTCGGATTAAAAAAAAAAAAGTAGATTATTTAATTTATATTTCAGTTCCAAAAAAAAAAATTTACTAAGGTATAATTATTCTTGTATTTTCATTTTGGGTGGGAACTTTTTTTTTTCCCAACGGGGATTGGTCCAAGTGGTAAGCAGCTTGGTTTACTTAAGCAAGGTTCCGGTATCGAATCCTTGTGGATGCGAAAAATCCCTGCTGGGAGACTCACCCACAACAGCCAGGTGTGCGATGCGAGTCGAACCACCGGTTTATAAACCGGTTTAAAATTATATTACACATTTGATTGAGAGAAAGATGCGATGAGATGGAGGAGATGGAAGCTCTAGGAAATTCGGAGGTGCCTAGGGATCGGTCTTCCTGCGTTTGAAGCCTTCAGAGGTGCCTACCAATGGGGATAAAGCTCCCCTTATGCGGGAGTAAGTTGGGAGTTCGTTGTTGCCCGAGATCAATTCCCTTCCCTTCTTTCTATATAAATGGGTAAGCTTCGCAAGATTGTAATCCCGCAAAAAAGAAAAAAGTAGATTATTTAATTTATGATTGGGCGAGCAATTTCGCATCAAAACCATGGAAGAATTGCGAGTAGCTAAGGGGTGCTTGGAAATTGTCTCAAGGGGTGATCTTTCATTCATTGGGTGGGAAGGGTTTATCATCTTTTACCATACGGGATCGGTCCAAGTGTGGCGTAGAGGTTTTTGGAATGTTGGAAAGCAAAGGTTCGTTTTCGAACGATGGTGGGATGCAAATATCCACTCTGGGGCCTCACCCACAAGCAGTTGGTGTGGGTTCGTTTCCCGATTTACCTCTTGAGTATTGGCATGAGGAAGTGCTTAACATTCTATTGCAACATTTGTTGGAGATCTGTTTCTCTATAGACCGCTTGGTGCGATGAGATGGGGGATGGAGTCATTATGCTTGAATTTTGGTTGAATTGGAGGTCAATGTCATTAGAGTGGATCGGTCGCCTTGAACCGTTTGAACTCTTCGAGTTTTTAGTTTTCTACCAATTTTTGGGGATAAATCTTATGCGGGAGTAGTGGGGAGTTCGTTGTTGCCACCGAGATCGATTCCCTCCCTTCTCCGATACAAGTGGATAGGTTTGCAAGATTGAAACCCCTATCGTCCCCGTAGAAAACCTCCCAACGATAATCCTATTGTGGATGGGATTCGTTGATTGGGCGAGTGTGAATTTTCGCATCAGCTCACTCCATGGATCGAATTGCGAGAGCTAGCTAGGGGTGGACCTATGAAATGGTCTCAAGGGGCCAATGGCCCCCCCCGCATTTCTTAAAACATTTATGCATATTCCCGGAAAGGCTTTACATTTTTTCGGGTTTTTCTCTTCCCACATGTGAAATGTCACTATTTGGCCCCCCCAATATTGTGAGAGTTTTTAAAGGTAAAATGATGGGCATAAATGTCAATCACGGAAAAAACTAATTCATCAATGGACCCGGATTTATAATCTCCACTCTTCTCTCTCATCTTTTCTTCCTATTTATTCTCTTTTGTTTCTATAAATGTGGGTTAAAGGAAATTGTTGAAAAAAATCTTATTAGGTATTTAAAAATCAAAATGTTATTTCTAATTAAAAACTAATTATTCAATCCCTATTTATTCTCCTATCTCCTCTCTCCTCTCTCCTCTTTTTTTCCTATTTATTCTCTTCCCTTTCTATAAGCGTGGCTTAAGAAAATTTGGAAAAAAATATACTCCATGAATTAGGTCTCTTTCTCTTTCTCAATTTATTTATTTTTTTCTTTTTTTGTTATTCTTTTTAATTTGATTTTATCTATAGTTAGTAGGTAAGGACTGCCATTGATTTGCATCTCTTACCTAAAAAAAAAATTTGGTTTACATTTCTTACCAAAGAAAATTTTGGTTTGCATCTAACATTTTAGGATTGAAGTCATGTGTATATTTTTTTTATATTATTGCTTTAATTGTACCTATATTTTGGTCGAAAAAAAATATCATTATCAATAATTTATCATTTTTTCAAATATGTGTGGGCCCCACAAAATATATGTGGTCTATTCTTTAATTTAATAAAATAATTTAGAGTTGTGACCCCAAAAGGAAAGGTTATCTGACTTTCATTTTTCGGCCCCCCCCACTATTGCATCCTGGGTCCGCCACTGCTCTAGAGGTGGCGGGTTTGGAGGACTCTATTTCATCCAATGAGGGTGCAGCAAATTCAATTTCAAATTTCAAATCTACAAGGTTGGTTCCCTCTGATGTGGTGATCGCGTCTAGCGAGAACTCTTCTCTTGATCTTTCTCTCTCTCTCAAAGTGATCCTTTTCAACTTCAAAAAATTTTAGATAAAGGCAAGAGTTCGATGTTGGTTGGTAATCTTTCAAAGAATGTAGTTACCTCTGTTGGTCCCACGACTAACCAACTTCCACCTAATTCGGCCACTAAGGATATTGGCTCTTTTGAACGGTTTGAAAAGCTTCATGAGAGGCCTTGTGGGGCCCTTCTGAATTCGGATAGAGTGGAAGACTCTTCTACGGAACAGAATTCGGTTTATGTTGAAGACTTTTCTACGCAACAAAATTCAATTAGATTGGAAGAAACTGCATTGGACGTGAACTCTAGTTTGGAGCTTCAAGTGGGGTCATGCGGGGCCCAATAGAATTTGAATAATTCTGAAGCAGCTTCTTTGGCCGTGGACTCTAGTTTTGAAATTCAAAATTCCTTAGATGCGGCAAAGTGTTTTAATTCAATTGGTAAACTTCCTTTGGGGAGTTCACTAGTGGGACCTACAGATAAGCTCGAAAGTGGTTCGGCCACTCATTTTGAATTTCAAAAAGTGCTTGTTGCAGGTAAGAGTTCTATGCAAATTGGAAACCCTTCTTTGGAGTGTTCATTGGTGGGACCTGAAGTTGCAAATATTATTAGAAGTTCAGCCATTGAAGGAACTACGGAGGATGATTTGGACTATTGTGGGGCCGATCAGAATTCGACCAGGCTGGAGAGTTCGGCCAATGATGAAACTTTGCAATTGAAAGTAGTTCTTCCACTTTCGTCTTCGTCTATATCAGTGCGGGCTGAAGGTTCTCCTCGTCGGAAACTTGGCCGTCTGAAGAAGAAGGCTCACACAGTGAAGAAAGTAGTAACAAGTAAAAAGGTTTCTATAGTAGAGGAATTCAAGAAGGTAGATGCAGCTTTAGCGAAAGTATCCACAGTGCATCAGAGCCTCCCATTGGGAGGATAGTACTGCTATGTAACTATTGTTATGAAGTTTTTTTTTAAAGATCTTGATTTGGATGCATCTAGACGTCCTACATTTCGTTTCTGATGACTTAGTTGTTGTCAATTATGAGTAGGAACCAGTGAGGAAGGGTGTATAGGGGGCAACTGTTGTTGCGGGTGAGCAAGGTAGGTACTAATTGCTGTATTTCTTTTGTTTTTCTTATTTTCGTTATAAAACGACCCTTTTAGCGAAAAAAGGAGCTCCCGCACAAGCTATCTCCATTTCTCATTGCCGGTGCCACATCCTCTTCATACGGGAAGGTTCCTTCATTGGAAACCAATCCATCTTCCGACACATTTCCTCCATCTGCGCAGGCTAATAAAATATATACAAATAAAGGAGTGAATTCTAGAGAACTCAATAAGAACAATTACAATTCCCATCCAAATATCCAACAAATCAGCAATGCATAAATGATATGAATGAGTGCAAAGTATGAATGATACTATAATTCTAACTATGCAAGTCTCTAACAGCTGACATGCTTTAAGATATACACCAACCCTCCTCTAGGTAAGTTTGGTCACTCTGATCCGGCAAGGACTAGTTACCTCTGTAGGAATCCTGGGTAAAATGGAAAGTCCGCACCTAGCTCTCAAACCATGGCTGGGTTAAGTCAACACTCTCTCACCACGACCATTGGCAATGAGTACTGGCGCATGTCGGGGTTTCTAATCCAATGCAAGGTCATACAGGTAACATGTCTACATGAAGTCCAGATACATCCCCTATGGCACCAACCAACTCGGTTCAGTATCCTTCGCAACCTAGGAATGAGAATCCTCACGAACTGGCTACCGCTATTGGACTTCATTCTATAACCCTATGGTCATCCACATATTGTTGGGGCGGAATGCTCTCATGACTCCTCACGACACCCGGTCCATTCCTTGGACGTCCATGAGCCCAACCCTACCATATGCAACCCTACCATTTATATGACCAACAGTGGACCAACGTCACATCACTGTCATCACGGGTCATCCGGTTTCAATTCCCCTACCGAAAGGGTAGTAGCATGTGGGGTACCTATCCATGCAACTCTAGACTCTACCTAAACATGTCATCCAATAGTTATGACAGTGCTAGAGACATCAGCAGGCATGTGTCCCATTCCACGGCCTTCTGATATCCCAAGCTAAGATATCCAGAGGAATACCTCATCCATCAGAACCACATACTAACCATCATCGTATATAACTTTCATAACCAACAAAGTATATATGTAAACAAGATGAATAGTAGTAATATAACAAGATCAGTATGTAAAACATGGTTATAGCAGCATATATAATGAAAGACTAATACTAACAGACACTGGACTAGTATGTTTAAGTCTATTCATAAAGATAGGATTGAATGTCCTTACTTGCATATAAGTAAATCGTCCGTAAAAAGAAATCCGTAAATAATTATAAGACTTTCTCTTCAAACAGAGAATACCTATATACAGGGTTAAAATAATATATAAGTCAATTGAATCAAATCGGATCAAAACCAAAAGTCAATTGGTCATTGTTTACTAGCCGGTCGCTCGTGCCGGTCACTTAGGTTGAGTGACCACCACTAGTGACCGCCCCAAAAACAGAGAGTTTCAATCCGAAACTCAGGCTTCTGATCATCTGTTTTCAATCTGAAATTGGGATGATCATAGCCCGAATTCCAAATCTACTACTCCCATAACCACTGGGAGACAAGAAACCTAACAAACACCATAATTGGATTACCAAAAACTCTCCCCTTGACTTGATCCATCCTTTTCTCGAAAGCAGGGTTTCATTTTCAGATGAATCACATCAAGAAGATTGGAAAGAGAGTTACGATTGATCAAAAGGGTAACCTCCATGATGAGGGGATGGGTTAACACAAAATTGAAAGGCAAAGGAGATAAAGGATGAAGGATGAATCCATTACCTCACTCCAAAATATCGGAAACAGGGAAGGATTGATCTCAAGATCACTACCAGCACTTCAAATCTGCTTTCGGCACTTCTCCTCAGCCGTCTAACCTCCAAAAATGGTAACCACGAATAAAATATTTGTAAATTAGACGAGGGTTACCTTTGATAGAAGTCAGGGGGCAAAATAGGGCAAAACCCCGCAACCAAAACCGGACGGTCACTCCAGGCGGTCGCTTGGTTCAATCGACCGCCACTAGCAACCGCCCCCATGTATTTTGCCATACAAGGGTGCTTTTGCTAGGGGGTTGGTGTCCAAGCACAACCTAGCCCTAAAGAAAAGATGGGGGAGATCTTACCTTTATTCCGGATATCTCCAAACATCATTTGCCTTCTAGAAGTCCAACTACCAAGCAAGGCAGACTCTTCAGACAGAGAATCCAGATCCATGGGTTCAGGGTATGGATCATGGACTTTTATCTGGACACTCCACACATTTACCCAACTAGACCTTTGGGTTCTCAGACCTGCAATACAGATCTCGGTTAGAAATACAAGGGTTATTACATTTAGGACCCTATTACTGTCAATTAGACATTCCTAAAGTTTCATTTCAATTCAACTTCAAACCGGTGGTAAAATAATGACTTTTCGCTACAACTAGGTTGAGAACGACGGGTTTGAAACCATATGACAGATTGGGTTTTTGTTGGATGATTTTGGATCTTTTGAAATCCAATAAAGTTCTAATTGACGTCTTGTTTGAGGGGGGTGTTAAGCATATATAGTTTTACCACATGTGTAAGATATAGACACGTGTATGTCTTGCCTTGTAAACACTATAAAGTGTATGCTTCAATAATAAATCATTAGAGATCATTTTATTTCATTTCTCTACAATTATGAATGTAAAATCTGGCCTTATCCTAACCCTGACCTGGCCCGGATTTTATACTATTGCAGGTCCGAAGACCCAAAGTGGTGGTAGAAGAAACTTGTGGGCCCTCTTAGTTGAAGATTCGATGCTTGATCCAGAGCCTATGGACATTGACAATGATGCCCCTTACCTGAGCACATTGTCAGCATTGAGTGAAAATTTGCGCATTGATGAAGATTGAATTTTGAAGCACCTTTTGGACCCCCGTGATCAATCCGAAGGTAGTTCTTGAAACTAGACTTGTTGATTGACTTGTAGGAGAAAACCCAACTCAATTCGGATCTGTCTGGCCTTCCAAATCCACTCCTGAAGTTGTTGTCATGCCTTGGTCAACTGCTTGGTCGACTGACAGTTGACCAGCAATAATGAAATCCGAAAAGTTACAAAATCACTTCCATTTTGCCCCTACCTTTTTGGAACTCGTGAATGAGGACCTAAACTAATCATTTGCACTCCAGAGCATGAAGTTGGACACTCTCTTGGGCTTTTCTTGATGTTTATGAAGATCTTTGACTCCAATCATTAGTATTACACATCAATCATCAACTCAAGGTATGATTCCTTCTATTATTCTTCTAATCTATTCATTTTTCTATCAAATTATGATCTTAAGACCATGGTTGAAGTGCTACAACCTTGCAAACACTTAATCATGAGTTTTCCCCATTCAATCCCATGATCATCACCCCATTCTTGCTATGTTATGATTCAATTAGGATTGCTTACATTTCATTACTTTGATTCCTTCCATTTCAACCTATTCTTGATTCAAAACTGATATGTAGATGCATGTCAAGCTAGATTATTATGAATTCATGATTCTAACTTGATTCTTACCATTCACTTAATTGATTCCCATCATTCTTTACAATTCCAATCAATTCCAATTCGATTATTGATAGTTATCATATAAAACATAAGGCTTGGATTTGGGTATTTATAATTGGACCGTTGGATAGTCATGAAATTTAGTGTGTAGTATACTCATATTGTTATAATCATGCCCTCCAAATTTTGTGTCGATCGGAGCACCGGAAGGTCGGTTTCGGACCAAGTCTTCAATTCTGCCCATGGTTAACAAGTCTTGGTCGACTGCCTTGGTCGACTGATCGACCGACAGTCAACCAAGAGATGGTAACATCTCTGTACTTGGCCGAATTGCTTCGTTTGACCTCCGATTCGATTGTTTTCTTCTCTGATGTTACTTGTATGTTGTCTAGGGTACCAACACTGGTTTTTGGGACTATTCTTGGTGATCATTGGTTTTATTTACGACTCAATTAAGGTAAAGACGGTCTTTAACTCAAGTACATTGATTATGTAATCATGCTTATGCTTTGAGAACTCAATAACTATATTTCCTATGTGTACTTCTTTACCATACATGACTATTATATGCATTTTATCAGTAGTAGTATGTTACATATCATTCGGAATATCATGTTTAATTATACTTGATGATTTTGTATATGATCAATCATGTTATGATATGCCTTTGTTTATATAATGAATCATCGATTACGTATGATATGATGAGAATGAATTTGTGATTGACTACCTATGACTTGGGATTGGGAAGTGTCCTTCCTACACTTCTGTCCTTGGACATCGGAGGGAATAGTATGGGATATTTTCCGAAGGTGTCCATCGACACTTTCCCAGGTTATTGGATGACATACATAGGATGGTCTAGGTGTATGGTTAGGATTTTCCTTGTCATATCAGACTCGAATCAGAAGGGTATTGAGACCGAACGACCCGTGGTAGAGTATGGTTGATGGGCGCTCAAGACCGGTAACCACTCCATGAGAGGACTTGAACCATACTGCGGATACCCGAAAGGAACCATTTATTGGTAGGGTTGCAAATGGATAGACCTGGGCTCATGAGCGCTCAAGACCGGTAACCAACCCGTGAGAGGACGTGAGAGCTTCCCGTTTACCATTTGTGGATGACCAATAGGGTTGATGAGTCCGTAGTCCGAGTTGGTCGGTGCCATAGGATACGCTGACTCTAGTGTGAAGGATACGGAACTGAGTTGATCGGTGCCATAGGGAAAGTATCCGGATCTGACATGATACGACTGAGTAGATGACTTGCATTGGGCTAGGCTATGCCATGACATGCGCCAGTACTTATACCAATGGTGGTGTGAGAGAGTGGTGACTTAACCCCTAGTCATGGTTTGATGAGGACTTTACCCAATTACCCCGGCAGACCCAAGATATCTTGTATGATTGAGGGGGAAGTGACAGACGACCTAAAGAAGTATGGTGCTATGGCTTAAAGCATGTCGACCTTAGAGACTAGCATACTTAGGGTTAGAATCATATATCATCATTGTCTCATATCATCTTGCATCATATCATGACTTGTATCGATGAATTGTGTATTATGAAACGACTTGCCTTGCTGAGTTCTTTTGAACTCATTCCTTTCGTGCAATTTGTTAGATTATCCTGCAGGTGTAGAAGACTCTGATGGCGCACTCTACGACCCGAGCTATGATCCCACATACTACCATTCGGGTGATGGCTACGATGAGAGTCAGGATTATTGTGCCGAGGAGGATTATGGTTCGTACCAGGGTTAGCCCCACCATGGTGAGGGAGCGGCCGCACTGGGTTCACTTCATCCATACTTATGAAGAAACAATCATTAGGATAGAAGAAACCTTTGTGTAGTGTCCCATTTCCTTGGATCACTGTTAAGTATTTGGATATATATTGTCCTTAACTCTTATGGATTTACTCTTGACACTGATTGTAATTAAGTTTAATTAACCACTTTTTCACTATTATTGAAGGAGTGACTCCTGATCACTCTTTCTCTTTGAGATTATTTTTATGTGAAGTTGATACTTGATAATTCCACACTCTGATCGATTATCTTTTCTTATTCATTTGATCTATTTATTGCTTACTTTAAACATTAATTATATTGTTCATGATTATGTTATCATGTATGTGGGAGGCATGACCGCTCGATCTGAATCTTCGGGCTGTGGATCACATCCCGGGTATGCCAGATAGGATACCGGCTGGGTGGATGTGACAATGAAACTCTTCAATAGAACTATGAAATTATGAATTTCTTTGAACGTTTACGTTGGATCAGACATTGCCAGAAGTCGTGCAATTCAATTCCTGAATACTATTTCTTGAGTAATCTTATCGTGCGGGTACGTTTCTTATTAACTCAGTGTTCAATTAGTTGCTCAACTTGATTAGGATCGGCAGAACAGCGGACGAAGGTAGCAGCGATTGCATCAATTGATGATTTCATAGCCAATTGGAAGAGCCCTTGGAGACTGAGTACCAGCTACCAGCGATGATGGCAAGAGATCCTTCAAAGATGGGTTTAAGATCTACCTATACCTTTAAAAGCTTGAGGAGTTGGCTCCTGTGCTTGAGCGGGCGACTTTAGTCCTGGAATAGACGACAGGCAGTCAATGAAAAAAGGTAGTCTGGTTCCCCAATGCTGGTGCAAGCATGACTTCACTTCCCCATTGCTGATGCAAGCTTGTTGATCCCTTTTTTCATTCATCGCTTCACAGAGCGTTTGTTCGGAGAAAAGAATGTTAATGTTTCTAGGGCTGCATTTTGCATCATAGATAGCATGATAGTGGTTTATGTGGAGCAGCGGCAACATTCATGGCTGCACTTGCACATGGTCTTTGATATACAAAGTCAGATGTTATTAGTGTTGCACATATATGTGAAGCAACATTGACAAAACGGCTGTTCGAATTTGAGAGTACGGCATCAGGGGGCAAGAGATCAAAAACATCTTTTGATTCCCATTGGCTCGTGGTAATGCATGTCGAGAGATAGAATTATATCTTTCTGGAAAACATGGATAGGGTACAACTGAATGTTTTAATACCAAATTTACCCTTTCCGTTTTTTTGGTAGAAAGTAAATTTATTGAGACGGCAAAGCCGAGGAAACAGAGCTACAAAGAGACTGCACCCAAGGAGAGGAAATGGGCCAAAGAGTCGGGACCGTCACCGACTTAGCCCTCCGAGCTAGGAGATCAGCGGCCTCGTTGATCCGCCTAGAAACATGTTTAAAAAAACACTTTTCAAGCCTCCCACATCTAAGATATCCTGGATGATGGGGGCAACATCAAGAGGAGGGGGAGCAGAGCCATTCACTAAACTAATGAGCTCTTTACAATCAGATTCAAAGTAACCAATGTCAATTCCTTCCCCAAGAGTATAAAGAACAGCCATCCTGAGCGCCTTTGCTTCTGCCATAAGTGCAGATGTAGCTGAGTTGGGCTCGAAACTGCTACAATTGGCCTTCCTTGATGGTTCCCGATTATGCATCCCAAACGCAGGCCTAATTCTTTGTTGAAAGTTGCATCGGTGTTGATCTTGTATGCTCTATTCGGAGGGGGTTTCCATTTATCCAGACCTGTGAGTCTACTATCCATTTTGATAGTTTGGGGAGGGCCCAGCCATGCTTGAACATACTCTTGCGCCAACTTCCATGCCTCTTGACCCACTTCATATGGGTTCCACGACCTTCTATTAAAAGCTCTATCATTCCGGGCTTTCCAGATCTTCCAACAAATGAATGTGCAGGTTGTTAGGAACTCGATTCTCTCTCTTTTAGTAGAAAAAATCTTGTTCTTAATCATGTCAAGCCAGGATGTGAAGGATAGGTCCACATCACCCCCTTTAAAACCCAGAGGGCTTGAAAACCAAACTGCTTTAGTAAAAGGGCAATTTAGGAGAAGATGATCAGCCGATTCAAGAGAGCTTCCACAGACCAAGCAAGAAGGATCAATATTAAATTTCCTTTTCTTCATGTTTTCACCTGTGGGTAGGCCTTCTGCTAAAATTCTCCAAAGAAAGAATCTCAACTTTGGTGGTGCTTGAAGCTTCCAAATGAATTTCCACTTCTCTTCTGGGACTAGCCTCCATGAAGAGACCCGACCATCATTGCTAACCGAAGGAGTTTCCCTCTCTTCCCAAATTTTTTTATAAGCAGCTTTCGTTGTGACCACACCATTCCTAGCACCCAACCAAACCTGCTTGTCTTCAGATGGAAGAATTCTAAGTTGAATCTTAAGAATCTCCTTGATGATGTGTTCAGGGAACCAAGCATTGAGATGGTCAATATTCCAGCGTCTATTATCTTGGTCAATAAGCTGAGCAACTGAATGGAAAGGGCAATTAGCTGGCTTTGTAAAACCCACCTTGTAGTCTGTGGTTGTTGGAATCCACTTATCCTTCCATATATCGATGCTTGACCCTTCCTCAACTTGCCAAATAATATGCTTTTTGAGTTGCTTGATCCCTTGCAAAATACTCTTCCAAGCCCATGAATCCTGTGCCTTAGGTTCCACATCAAAAATTGATGAGTTAGGGAAGTAGATAGCTTTATAAAATTTTGCCCAAAGAGAGTTGGGGTCCTTCCACAATCTAGACGCCACTTTGACCAAGAGGGCAAGATTTTGAAATTCTGATTCTTTAAAGCCCAGTCCCCCTTTGTTTTTAGGGATACAAAGCCTATTCCACGATACCCAATGTGTTTTACTTCCTTCACCTAAAGTACCCCAGAAAAAATTTGCTGAAGCTTTTTTGATATGATCATGAAGTGACTTTGGGAGCTGAAAGTGAGCACTTGCATAATGAGGTAAGGCAAAGATAACTGACCTCAAAAGAGTATCTCGGCCTGCATGAGACAATAACTTTGTCTTCCAACTTTCCATCTTTTGAGTAACTCTATCATATAGCTCCTTGAACGTTTGCTTCTTGGATGAGCCCACTTCAGAAGGGAGACCGAGATATTTGGATGGCCCCTTAGCATATGAGATCTTAAGCACTCTAGAGAACCATCTCTGGAATTTCATATGAGTGTTAGGGCTGAAAAACAGATTTGATTTCTGAAGTTGATGGCCGCCCACTTGCTCTACAATATGTCTCCAAACATGCTTAAGATTACACACAACATCCAATTTGACTCGAAAACAGGAGGCAATCATCAGCAAATAATAAATGTGCAATTTGGGGGCTCTATTCTTCACCCCGATACCTTAATGGTCAGCTCTTCAGCTCTATAACCGAACTCAACCCTTGGCACACAAAATAAAAAGAGCAGGGAGAGGGGGTCCCCTTGTCTTATACCCCTAGTAGGGGATATGGGCACTAATGTGACCATTAATAAGCAATTTATAAGAAATGGAAGTAATGCATGCCATCACAAGTGCAACCCATCTTTGGTCAAAACCCATTCAATAAGATAGCCGAGAAGCACCACTCCAACCTATCATAGGCCTTTTCATGTCCAATAAGCCATAAGCTCCTTTTTCCCTATGTAGTGAAAAATTCGTCCAATATACATTATACGAAATCGTCTGATGGGATAAATGCAGATTGATATGGAGCCATCACTTTATCTAGAAAAGCAACCGTTGCAAAGATCTTAGATATAATCTTTGTGACCACACCTCCTAGGCTAATAGGTCTATAGTGTCGAGGGGATGGGGGATTTTGGGTAGAAGACAGATGTACGAAACATTTAACTCGGACCATATACCCGAAGCAAAGAAACACACAAAGTTAATAAGATCATGCGAGAATTCCATAAGTTTGAAAAAAGAGAGGGGGAAGCCACCGACCTGGTGCGAGGGCCCATGAAAAAGT
Source organism: Hakea prostrata (assembly GCF_041222555.1). NCBI lineage: Eukaryota > Viridiplantae > Streptophyta > Magnoliopsida > Proteales > Proteaceae > Hakea > Hakea prostrata. The sequence continues at coordinate 19,014,962 of NC_142609.1, read as the reverse complement.
GATTCTGATCTCCTCCCGGGAACTTGCAAGGATTCATACGTGTGATGCATGGCTCAACGATTGGAGTACTGTGGAGGGCATCTTCACAATGGTTCGATGTGAATGCTGAAAAATGGCACATAAGGTGCAGGATTCTCCTCCCAAGTCCATCCATCTATCCAAACGAAGTATTTTGTGATTGTCCTGGAGAGTGCATGCATGGAAGTAGATGATAGCATCTCCACCTTAACCAATCAATCAGACCCATAAGTCCTCTCCTCAACATCCCATCAAGATCCATAAGCCACCACTCCTCCCGAATATACCCTCAACACTCGAGTTGTCTAGTTGTGTCTCAACTTGCAACATTGGTCCGAAGGACCGAAAGTATCTGTTCCACCCCGAAGTTGGTTTGCAATGTTTGAATTCAGAGCAACTAACATCAGCTGAACCAGAACATTCATCCCCCAAGCTGTTTAGCAACTCTTCATATTGTGGGTGCCTCATCCAAGCACTAAGAAATCCAAAGGTTTGTCCACCACCTTTGTATCAAGAATGATGGGTGTGGTCCGAACTCATAGAGGATTTCACAAAATGCAATCAAGTGAAGTTCCATTCAATATTCCCAAGAGCCCTACCAATCGAATACGGAATTAGCGAACCCTTCCTCCTATAGTCCACGTGTATTTCGGTCCCTAAGCTCAAAATCAATCAAAGGACAATCTTGTATCATTTGTTGAAAACAGAGACAATCATATGACAGCGGCTCCTCCTACCTCCCAAGAGAGGTGGGAATTAAAGTCTCCAATAATGGACCATGGCGAGTTCTTCCTGACCAAGAGCCGTAACATCCGAAAGATTTCTCCCGCTCTCCAGGATTGCCAAAATGAAAGTCATGTAAAATGGGTTGCTGCCTATCCGAGTATCAATAATATATTTACTTGCCTCAAGAATCTCCATCTCAATGTGTTGACTCCAAAGTAAAGCCAACCCTCCACTCCTTAATCCACAAAAAGCTCCCTTCCATCTGCAACATCTTATGAGATTCCCCAACCTGCCTTAGTTTTTGTCTCCATCATAAAAAAATGTCCGGTTGCGCAAGATTCTTGAGCCGACGGGTTGAGGGGCTGCCCAAGCCCTGTAGGTTCCATGAGAGGACCTTAGAGCTGCCCGTGAGGGGGGTCCACTCCTCCACGTGCCCGTAAAAAATGCACTTGTTGTTGATTTTGATCAATGGTCATGGAAGATGCAAGGTCGTTGTTTCATGGGGTCTAGGTCTCTTGGCTTTGGGTTCCGGGTGGTAGATGGTCAGGGCATTGTGATTTGGGGTTCATGAAGAGGTGGATTTGTGGTAGTTCGGTTAAGGTTGTTGGGAGTTTGAATGGGGTTTGGCTTTATATGGTTTTCTTGGTTCATTGTGGTTAAGGTGTGAAGGCCCATTGGATTGTTGAGTTGATCATGTTGGGCATTGAAATTGGGTTGTGGGTTCGGGTATGAGGGTTTGTTGGGTGGACTTGGGTAAAGCCCATATGGTTTGGGCCCAAATATTGAGGGATGTTGTTTGTTGGGGTTAATGGGTTGTTGATTAAGCTATTGGGGGCCATTTGAAGAGGATGGTACATGGGCTGATTGATTGGATTGAGTTGGGCTGGCCCAAGGTGGGAGGAGTAAAGCCAGGTCGGTTAGGGTAATATTTGTCAAGCGGGAAGCATTTGACGATGGCCAAAGCAATAGGATGTTGTAGCATGGCGGTGACTTGTTGGTTAACAATAGCTGATTTGGGGTAAACGGGTTAAGGGTGTTGGGAAAGAGGTGTAAGCTGGAATGGGAAGTTGGTGAAGGAGCTGGCGGTGGAGTGTATATTTGCAGCGACAGGTGGTGTTGGAAGAGTTGAATGGTAAGAAGTATAATGCAAAGGACAGGTTGGGGTGTTTAGGTTGGAGGTGGATGGTGGTTCGGGGTAGCAGCGATGAGATGCGTTAGCACCTGGGTATGATGGTGCGATGGTACATCGGGTTTGATTGAAACCTCGAGTGGATGTGATAGAGGAGGCAGCAGCTGTCAGACATAAGGAGAGGGTTGAGGTTGGCGGCCGAAGCCGAGCGCATAGAGTGACAGACCGGCATTGCGAGCCGTGGGGTGGGGTATGACCTGTACCCGAGTTCTAGCTCTCCGTGACGATCATTGCATCCCGACGCATGGCCTGTCAATGAATTTGTGGTGGAGTAAATGCTCTCGAGTTCGCCAAAACGAGTCATTGAAATCTTCACATAACTCTCAATGCAGATGAACTCCCGAACAGCCGCTCCATCAAAGATGGCACACCTAGTAGTCGGACCAGAGGCCAGAAACACAGAAAGCGGAACCTCTCGAGAATAAAAATGGTGTGTTGTGTACCAGCCTCCGATAAAGGTAGTGAGCCAAAGGTGTAAAGATGCAAGGCAATGCAAACTCCGATAATGCAGCTCCCGCTGGTCCATGATTAAACCAATAGGTCTTCCAATCGTGCCGCCACTTCATTCCCAACTGAGATCCAAACTCCATGGTACCTTTCACTGAATCCAGATCATAGTGTCGAACCCACCGAGCCATCACCTCCAGGAAAAGGACCTCCACGACCAGGGCCCCTCATACACCGAGGTCCAAGGCCTCCAAAATGGAAGATGTAGATATCTCCTCTAGTATGACCTGCACACCACTAGTGTCCAAGCCGAGCCAGAACAGCCGTGCGGAACGCGACCTCAAGAACCCCACAAGGGTGCCAGGAGTAGACCACCTGTCTAAACGCCACGAAAACACCCCGAGTGTTCCGGGCTGGGGGTAGGATTTGCGTTGACGAACGCCATAAAAAAATAGCGGGGAGCAAGATGGAGGTAGGGCGAGCAGTGGATAGAGGTGGTATGAGAGAAGAAGTAGAGTCACGCCGGAGGCGGAGATGGAGACACTCCAGAGGAGGACACGTCTAGCTTCCCATTGCACTTTCTAATGAATGTTGATGTTGTGTGCTTGCAAGTGTTGCAGACACTTAAATTTACCCTTTCCGTTGATGACCTGCTTCAATCAAAATCGGTTTTCCTTTAATTTCTCGGGCTTGTGGAACTTGTGTAACCACATAACTGCTATTTTTATAGCATTGAGGGTGGGATTAGAGCCTCCCCATTATACTCTTCCCATGAAATTGATGAACATGACAATGATAGAACTGTTGATGGATTGCAAGACAAAATCAATCTATTGAAGAGAGTTTGGACCTTTTGAGGACCTAGAGTTAAGCATCCTCTTCTTTAGATGCTTTGGGCCCCACCACTTGCAACTTTTGAGAAGGAAACTATGCCCCCAACGCTGGATTCTTTACTTCCTCTCTCCTGGAGGTGTCCAACTCTAGTATAATTGGTTAAGATGCTGAACCTGGCTCCGGATTAGTAGAGCTCTAGAAGTGGAGTTCTCATGGTCCTTTCTAGGAGCTTAATTGCTCACTTCTCATATCTATAATCAACTCTATCAAGAAGGTACAATCGTATTTGTCTTCAAGTATGGCTCTTGAATATACGGTATAAGGTACTTGATGCGTCCAAAATCTGCTCAGCCCTTAGATCTCCTGTAAATGACCTACAAAAACGAACATCAGATGTGCCCCGACCGCTGGGGTCGGAGTCCACCTCCGAAGGCTAAGTCTGTTAATGAACTGATCATAAATGGCTCTGCTTGATCACAGAGCTAAAGAATGAATATTGAGAATACGATTCAGATTGTATGTGTCTATCTTCCTACCTTGTGGGCAAGGTGATGCCTTATATAGTGTGTACCTTCGAATCTCCTTCGTTTGATGTATTTGAGCCTTTTTCGGATAGGCGTCAGATCTTAACAAATAGATCCGTTAATGATAGATCCATTCGAGGTTGGGCTAATAGATAACTCCTTTGATAATATGAACGTTATATGGTAGTTATCCATATAATAACGATCGGTATCTTCCGTAAATGTTGTTAACCGTCTCCTTGACGATTAGTCCACTCCGATTATAGCGGATTCGGGCGTGGTTGTTGACTGAGTCAGTTTACTTCCTTAGCAAGCTACCTTTTGAACCCGGCCCACTCGGAAGCGAGTCAATTCCTTTCGTCCCGACCGGGGTCGAGAGTCGAATCAAGGACGAACCTGGTTCAATTATATTTTCTCCGTATCAGTACTTATAATCTTTTCTTTATAGACTCATCTTTCAGTTAACATTGCATTGCTGATTTTGATTTTTAAATCTAGCATGCGTGTTAACCTTGATTAATGTTATAATCATTAGCTACTACTTGTGATTCTTGTTAGATGCTCATGAATCATTGGTTTGAAATGTTCCACCACTTAGGCTAGCACAAGCCAACTTTATTCTAACCACTTGAGTGATGGTTTCTCAACCGTTCTTAGTTTCACTTAGTCGTGGTTGAATTGAATTTTGTATAAAGATTATACATATTTCTTTGTTGAATATTGGTATTGGCAGCCTTGGTAAAGGTGATGTTTTTGCTGTTAAGACTTTAAAATCATAGCGATTTTTTAAATAGTTAAAACTAAGGTGGAATAATGTGGATAGAAAATTTTAAATATTTCCAGATGCTTTGAGCAAAGAATGAAGAATTTAAATATTTCCAAATGCTTTGTCACTATCTAAATCGAGAAAGAAACTGCCACTTACTCTTCCTGCTAAGAGCATTTGCAACTATATTAGCTTTTCCAGGCTGGATGGTACGAATATCATAATTTTAGTCTTTTACCAATTCCAACCACCTATCGGTAAACTTTGAGCCTAATTGGCGTCCGTATACCCTTCCACATCAAGGAGGCCATGCTTTCCCAAAAAAAAAAAAAAAAAAAAACCCTTTCCTCGTAGTAGCGTTTGAAAATATTGGAGAATTCGAACAACTGCATCATGTGATTTTCCTTGGAAGCATGCATGAATTGGCTTACCACACTCACTTGTGTATGCAATGTCATGCTTGGTACAAGATAGGTAGATTAGCCTTCCTACAAGGCATTGGTACCGATATTTATTTGTAGGAGTTTAATCAAGGCTTTTGTGAAGCTTATGATTTTGTATTATTGGTGTATCATCTAGTTTGCAATCTAGCATTCTGATTCGAGCAAGGAGATCTAGTACTTCAACCTTGCTACCTCGATTCCTAGGAAATATTTTGGTTCTCCAAGAATCATTTCAAATTCACCATTTAACGGCAATATGAGTTTGGTACTCTCTCGGTGATCATTCTGTGTAATAATAATGTCGTCAACATAGATAATAAGGAGAGTTCCCTTCTCATTACACCGCCTCTGGAACAAGGTATGGTCAGCATTGCTTTCCTCATATCCATACCACTTTATAGCAGAGCAAAATCTTCCAAACCAAGCACGGGGAGATTGTTTTAGTCCATTGAGAGATTGTTCCAATTTGAAAACAAAATTCAGGTTGCCATCATGCACACTTGTATCCAGGTGGGATTTTCATGTAAATTTCTTCTTTCAGATTCCCTTGAAGAAATGCATTCTTTCCGTCGAGCTGATTCAATAGTTAGTCTAAATTAGCTGCAAGTACAATAGAACTCTCATAGTATTTAATTTTCTCATAGTATTTAGTGTTGCGATTAGAGAGGGCATTTCTTTGTAATCAACCACATGGGTCTGGGTATATGTATATCCTTTTGCAACGAGCCGTGCCTTGTACCGCTCTATGGACCCATCAAACTTATACTTTATTGTGAAAACCCACTTGCATCCGACTGCCTTTTTTCCTCGTGGAAGACTAATAAGCCTCCATGTTCCATTCTTGTCTAAGGCGTCCATCTCCTCTTTCATGGCTGCAACCCATTTAGGGTCCTTCATAGCATCCTCCAACCTTTCAGGAACGGGCTCAACAAAGACATTTGCAATGAAAGCCTTGTATATTTCTGATAATCTTCTTGTTGACACATAATTTGCTATAAGATACTTCGATTTCGGATCTCTAACTTCAAAAGAGTACCTTATGACTGTCTGAATCCTTCTGTTCATCTATCACAGAGTGTCGGACTGCCTCCACAAGTGGCGGTGAGATCATGGTTGGAGGGGCTGCATTCAGTGCGGGTACACTCTTCTCCATCACGAGGGGCTATCACGTTGTAGTATTTTCAATGGCCACAGACAGCATCATATCTGGAATATCCCACCAATTTTTATCCATCTCTTCTTCCTCGGTATTAACACTTGGTGGAGATGTTGGGTAGAAGAATTCAGATTCAATGAACACAACACTAGCGTGACATGTATTTTCTTGGTATTGGGATCAGGGGCGGACCCAGGATGCAATATTGGGGGGCCGAAGAACGAAAGCCAGATAACCTTCCTGCTAGGGAAGCACTAATGTTTTTTTGTCATACATATTATGTGGGCGCTTATAAGATTCATTTGAGGTCTCACCTCTAAATTATTTTTTTTTATTAAAGAATAGACACATATTTTGTGGGGCCCACACATATTTAAAAAAAAAAGGTAAATTATTGATAATGATTTTTTTTTCTCGACAAAATATAGGTAAAATTAAAGCAACAATATAGAAAAAAAATATATACACATGGCTTCAATCCTAAAAAGTTAGATGCAAACCAATATTTTCTTTGGTAGGAGTTGTAAATCAAAATATTTTTTTTTAGGTAAGAGATGCAAACCAATGGCAATTAGTTACCTACTAACTATAATATTTTATTCACAATTCAAAATCAAATAACAAAAATTGCAGAAGAAATAAAGAAACGTAGAATATAAAATCAAGTAAAAAGAATTAAAAAAAAAAGGAGAAAAAGAGAAACGATAAATAAATTGAGAAAGAGAATGAGTACCTAATTGTGGAGTAGATTGTTTTCCAAATTTTCTTAACCAAAGCTTATAAAAAGTGAAGAGAATAAATAGGAAGAAAGAAAGGGAAGAGAATAAATAAGAAGAAAAGAGGAGAGAGGAGAGAGGATATAGAAGAGAATAAATAGGGATTGAAGAGTTACTTTCTAATTATGAATGACATTTTGATTTTTGAATACCTAATAAGATTGGCCCCCTCTGCCCCTTCATAGGTCCGCCCCTGATTGGGATTGTATCATTGATATCGTTTCTAGTGCAACCCGTATCCAATAAACATGCAACTTTCTGTACATGGATCTAGTTTAACCATCCTACCAAAAAACAAAATCTAGTTTGGCCACCCATCCAAAGACTTTCAAAGGTAGAGTTATAAAACCAGCGAGTTCCACATGGTAGGCAAGGGTTTACAATGGTGTCTAGAAGTTAAAAAAATGTGAGGGTATTCGGTTCATTAGATACACTAAAGTTACTACAGTGGCATTACAAAACCTTTTCAGGACATGTCCTTCTATAAGCTCTTGCAGTCTCAAGGATGTGCTGGTTCTTTTGCTCGGACACTTCATTTTGTGCTGTTGTTTGAGTATAAGAGGTTTCATGAATGATGCAATGCTGGCAAAAATAAGCACCATGCAAGCTTGGTATTCACATATTCCCCTCCATTATCTGAACGAAGTACCTGAATCTTGTCATCAAATTGTGTTTTAACTATTTCATGGAAATTTTTTAATATGGCAACGACCTCATCCTTGTGCTTCATAGGATATAGCTAAGTCATCCGAGTTCAATCATCTACAAATGTAACAAACCATCTGACACCAGAAACTGTAGTGATTGGAGATGTTCCCCACACATCGAATGAATTAAAGCAAATGATTTAATTCGTTTGTTGGAAATAGGAGGAAAACTAACACAGTGACTCTTTGCCTTAATACAAATTTCACATGTGAATAATGACTCTAAAAAAATAAGAAATAATTCAGGAAATAAAATCTTTCAAAGTACCAAAAGAAAAGTGTCCAAATCTACGATGCCATAACCAAACCAAGCTTTTTTACTTGTCAAGATGACTTTGAGTATGTAAGATAAGACCAGTAACCGAACCAAAACCATCCAAGAAATATAATCCATCCCTCTTAGTACAACGCCCAATGTCTCCCTTGTGTGAATGTCCTGGAAAAGATAAAAATCATGATACATCAGCACACAACATTGTAAGTAGCTTGCAATTTGCCCTATAGACAATAACTTATTTGATAAAGAGGGTAATATGATCAGTGGCCCCAGAGTCTATAATCCATCCAATAGTTTTATCCATGTGAGAAACAGAAAACCATAGCCTGAGTTACCTTTGGTTTCTTCAACTGATGTCTGATCTGGAACTAAGCCAGTATCTCTAGAAACCAAAGTTGCCTGAGCACTTCCTTTTTGAGCCGCTTTTTCCACCTTCTTCTTTTTCTGTAATTCATCCCACCACTCAAGATACCCATGAAGCTTAAAAGAAGTATGTTTCGTGTGGTGAAGTCCCACAATGAGAACACCCTCTAGAGGATGTGGTAGATTGTTGTGCTTCTCCTTTTGGTCGAACCTCTTGAGTTGGTGCTCCCCCATGGTCAAACGGAGCTTGAAGTCTGACCCTTCACATCGAGAGATCATAGCCTCACCCGAGACTTATTGTTCTCTATATGAGAGCATCACCATCTACCGAATGTCTGCCCGTCTCAGCCGAGCATATGCCTGCTCTACAGTGGGAAAGGGTTGCATGTGTAGTACATCAGCTCTGACTTTATCAAGTGGATCATCCAATCCGTCAAGTAAGAGGTAAACTCTTGAGTTATACCTCCTAATATCATCAGCACATGTCATGGGATTTGGTTGCTGAAAATCGATTTCTCGCCAAAGTGCTTGAAGATTGTTGTAGAAGGTTTGAATTGGTCCTCAGTTTTGCTTTAACCACAGACTCGCCGCTTCAAATCATATACTCGAGTTTATGAGCCAACTCTTCACTGTGGTGTCTTCGGTCTTCCATTTTCGAGAAGGAGGATCAGTCAGGTCTGGTTGTGAAATTTCACCAGTTAGATATCCTAATTTGCCCTTGCATGAGACGTGCATCTCGATAACTTGGGGCCATATGCCATAGTTCATGTCGTTGAACTTAATGGCGATCGTAGGAGGAGAGTTTTATATCAATGGTGGTGGATTCTGTTGCGCTGGAAGTTGCTTCATCACAGCTATAAGGTTCTCAAGGATTGTTGTGGCTGTTGTTCCTCCATCGGAAGGTGTTGTGGCTATGACAGGTCCTAGGATTGGTGCTCTAATGCCATGACAAAAAGAATAATGAAAAGAAGAGAAGAATACTCAAAGAACGATGGAAGGAATACTATGTTTCTAACTTCAAATCCTGAAGATTAAATTGTGATACATATACAGGTTTGACCTAAACTATCTGCTACAAATATAGTAACTGATTAATATACAGAAATTGTAGCATGATTTCACCTAATCTTGGTGCTCAATCAATTCCCAAAACATAATACCAACTATTTTGATAGCTCATGCCAACACATAAAACCCGAAATCTATTTTCACTTTGCATTACAACATACTCCCATCAATGAACTTCTTGGACCAAGAAAGTGGAATTGTTTCATGTTACATTAATGTCTGATTCACGTCATGAAGCTCCATTAAAGGAATGACAGAAGCCCTAACAAAATAATGGAACTGAAAAAATGCTTCAAAAATAAACATCCCAAGCAAATCTAGAATTCTTGAAATAAAATTCTTCCATGCAAATAAAATGCGCCATGCAACGGGGAGTTTTGCTTTGCATCAGGGTCATAAAAATAAATTTTACTACTTTTAGTTTTGTGTGTTGTGGATGTCTGAACTGTTTGGGTTTCTGAACTGTTTGGGTTTTAAGTCCAAACAATTCAGCACCCCTTTACAATGATGTCCTATCTTGGAAAGGTTACCAAACCTCCTAATTATATTCATTTCAAACTCTCATCAGCTTTAGAATCTTACAACTGCAGTTTGTTGATACAGGATGCATGCTGCAAAATAAATTAATTAATTAATTAATTAAAAAAATTTTGAATTTCACTTTCAATTTAGATTAGAATCGAGTTTTGATATATTTGAGCTTCTTCTATATGTTCATGCGCATTTTGATCGTTTCCATGGTGAGTTGGTTGCTATGTCAGGCCGACATTTGGTTGGGTAGATACCTGGTTAGGGGACTGAGGCAAAGCAAAAGTGATAAGTTATTCCTTTGGTGGTCATTTTGCTTTTAAAAGGAAGGAATAAGAAAAAGGCTCTACTTGAGTCTTGGCCTGAACAGGAAAAAATGAAAAAGCTGAAGAATTTAAAGGTGTCCATGGTTCCAAAATCATAGAAAGACAATCTTTCTTTAGACTTAAAGCAGACATGGTTATACTTTCCCATACAAATGTACAGCAGAATTGTTTATTGCATTCTCCTTTATGGCATCAATAATTAAAATAAAAAAAAAATTAAATATAACCCAAAAAAAAAAAGAAAAAAACTTAAGAACTTATCAAACTAACAAATGTATTTTCTGTAAAGATCTTATAGCAAAGTTGTTTATTAAGTAACTTTTCACTCTGAATTATCCCCAATAGAATCCTTGATTTTCTAAATGCAGTTAATTAACACGAAAGCCTTCAATGTTGGCTGAATAAGATTTTTATGCTTTTCTATTCACCATTAAGAGGATGAAGCCTTCTCTCTTTCATCTATTTGTTGATCATATATAACTCCCCAAATATTGAAGTCCAAGCATCGGAAACATACCTTGGCTGAGGGAATCACTGTTTTACTGGTTGGAAGGGACTGAAGAACAGTGTAAGATCGACCCAACAATCTGTATAATTGACAGGATTCTTTATGGAGTCATCATGAAAAAAGCAGAACCAATAGAAGAAGCTTCAGAACAATGGAGAAGCAGAGAAAAGGATTCCACCATTGTAGCTCAAGTCCCAAAGGAAGAGTAATTCTGATTCTTCGTGAACCAGGCCAGGTGCATTTAGTTTGTGGAGCCATGAACACTATAGACCCTGATGCTAGAGCGACTCTTTATACTTTCCTTCAAGCTATATTCCTCTAAAATCCAGCATGGATAGGATCATGTTAATGAATACAACAAAGAGAATCACCAGTGTCACCCAACCAGAGGAATTCCTTTACAATACCAAGCTTGATGAGTGAGCAAAGCCAAAAAGCTTTCCACATTCAATCATATAAATGCAAATGCAAATGCAAATGTACGATTGCAGTTAAAATAATAACAGCATTTCCAGTTTTCTGTTTCAGTGATGGCATCCGCCGATGAAAGGAATGTTTCTGTTTCAATTGAAAGATCAGAGGAAAGGAATCTGGTCATAGAACGACAAAATCAACAGAGCAGAGGCAGCACTGAGCCTGAAATTGTTGGCGATCAGTCTACAGTGACCACAAAAACATCAGTGTCCTATCCAAAGTGGTTCCTGCCCATATTATGCGACACAGTTCCAACTTCTGAAACAAAATCAATAGATAAGGTTCCAATCACAATTCTGAAGAGCACTGAAGAACGCAAGGATTGCTTTCATCCCATGGTGGTCTCCATTGGTCCTTATCACAATCAAGACGAAGATGAAGACAAGAACCCAAAGTTTGCACAAGTGGAGAAGCTCAAGGCTTCCATAGCAAAGGAGTTCATTGGTGGAGAAACAGAAAAGCTACAGAAATTCAAGAAGGTGTCTCGCAATGCAAGGGCATGTTATGAAAAGGCTTCTACAGTATACTTATCTGATGATCAATTCACACGTATGATGTTCCTGGACGGCTGCTTTGTTCTCCATTTCATTGATTGTGTAGTCAATAAAAAGTACGGGGAAACAAAGCTGAAGACCGATCAAATAATGTTTGTGCTGAGGGACTTGTTCTTGCTGGAAAACCAACTGCCTTTTCTGGTTCTTGAGGCATTGATGAACTTCAGACACGACGAGAAGCTTTGGCTAGATCACATCCACAACTTTCTCTCGATAAGGCATAAGTTCCAAAACACATCGCCAGAAGAGTATGGTTGTAAACCTGCTCACCTCCTTGACCTACTCCACAAGAAGTTCATTGGTCATGCTGAGAAACAGGGAAAGCCATCTGAAACTTCAGCAAATACCCACAATGATTGCCAATCATTTCGTTCAGTAATCGAGCTTAAACAATTAGGGGTCAAGTTTAAGAAGAGCCAAGGTAGAACTTTAAGAGACATTGAGTTCAAAGATCACCTTACTAGTGCAGATCTGTTCCTTCCTCAACTTGTGGTTGATGATTTTACAAAGTCAATGTTCTTGAACTTAGTAGCTTATGAAGCAAGCCCCGATGGTCCCAATGACTATGTGGTTGCCTCATACATTGTTTTTCTAGATGCACTTATTGATCACCCTGAAGACGTAAGGGAGCTGAGATCTAAGAACATACTCCACAATTTACTTGGGAGCGACCAACAAGTTGTTGATCTTTTCAATGAATTGGCAACCAACTTGGTGCAAAGCCCTTTCGAGTATCATGACGCTAAGAAAAAGATTGAGGATCACTGTCGCAAAAGGATTCCTAGATGGGTGGCTGACTTGAAAAGAACACATTTCAGAAACCCCTGGACTATTCTTTCCTTGTTTGTTGCCGGTGCTATTTTCCTTGTCACCTTTGCCCAGGCAGTCCATGCCATTATACACAAAGGAAGTGAAGAAGAACGGAAAGCTCCAACTCCCTCGAGGAAAGTTCACTACTTTGGGTAGTATTTTTGTTATCACCCAACAAAAAAAAATCTCGAGCTCTCACCATGAGATGTGCTCTTGGCTTAGGTCAGTTTGAAACATCCTCAAACAATTTGGAACTGGTTCTCTAATATCTTTCTTGTGTGGATTGTGTGTATTTCAAAGTTTCTGTGTTTGAACCTAGAAATTTATATGTCAAATAAAGGAGACTTTGAGTTGAAAAGGTCTGAGTTGCTATATTCAGTTTTACTAGACATGGGCCATATGCATTGTTCATCCACAAGATTACTTGTTCCAGACAAGTTGTTCTTATACTGTTACCTGGGGGAGTCCCCTCTTCCATACTTCATGGGTAATTAATAATTTTCAGTATATGCTTTGCTTTTATGAATTTGCAGTTTCAGCTTCATAATAACCATGATATAATGTGTTATTTCCAGATTGACACTGAGAGGGGTGAATCCAGTGTCTTCAAAAATTCACTTCAATGTGAAGCTTCTTTAATCTCGAAACAAGATTAATTAGAATTTTCGCGTAGCTATCACGCCCCCCCCCCCATAGATTTTGGGTCTGAAACGTGACCACCACTCTGCAATCAAGGCACTCCAATATGTGCAACAAAGAAAAATAAACCAAAAACGCAATGCACCAAAGTTTACGTGGTTCGGCCAAATTGCCTACATCCACGAAGTAATACCCTACCTAGGGTTTCGTATATTACTCAATACACTCATTGATATTTTGCTTGCTGCACCGGAACACCAATCCCTACGTAGTTTAAAATGCAATTCGGACAAGAACACCAACCCCAACCCCCTAGCAAGCTCCAACTTGCTAGCAGTCATTATTTGAACAAAGCCGGGAACACCAAGCCGCTATTTTAATCTAAAATGCAATTCGGACAGGGGCACCAACCCCAACCCCCTAGACAAGCTCCAACTTGCTAGGTCACAATGTAAACCAATAATTCAAGTTCCTCAAATTACATATGATTTAGGTTCTTCATCATTAATCATAACCTAGAAAATAATAACTTGTGAATACGGGTTACCTCAACTTGGTGAGATGCATGGTAACAATACTTGCTCTGAGTTATCCCAACCCCCACTCAGACAGCTAACAACAACCCTTTATCATTCTTGAAAGCAAATAATTACAATCATGTTCCCCCCCTCTCCTCTCTCACTTCTTCTTTCACAAAACAAAAGACTCCTTCAACAGCAACTTTCTTCCCAACCAGATCCAAAGCCATCCAACATCTCGGTTCACCTCCACCCTCCCAAGCTCCAAAACGTCCTACTTCTCGCTGGAGTTTGCTCTCTTTATAGATTAATTTAACTCGAGTTTGAATCAAACTCGAGTTCTATTTGACTTAAACAAGGAGTGTATTAACGTACAAATCGGACTAACTTCGAGATCTCCAATGAACAATCCCACCGTTGGATTTGAAGATCAAGAAGTCGTGAAGCTCTCCTCCAAAAATCGGCTCAATCGGACACTGGATGACCATCCGATGAAGAGGTTGATCAAAACTGGACTCAAAGTTTGAATCAAACTCAGAGTTCCTATCTGACTTAAACAAGGAGTGTTTTGACGTACAAATTGGGCTAACTTAGAGATCTCCAATGAACAATCCCACCGTTGGATTTGAAGATCAAGAAGTCATGAAGCTCTCCTCCAAAAATTGGCTCAATCGGACACTGGATGACCATCCGATGAAGAGGTTGATCAAAACTGGACAGAGAACCTCAAAAACGAGATTCTTGAGTTTTCTTTATTTGAATTGAATTCTTTCTCTTGGAACCTTTTTGTGTGTTGCTGTACCATATCAAAACCCACTTAAGTTGCCAACAATGACAACACCTTCATTTTAGGCCAATGGAACAACATAATGGTTGCATTAAATCTAGAATAACTGCATCAAGGTAAAGAGTTTCATTCATATCGTGTAATCAGCATTAGACTAGAAGATCATTTTCACAATAGGGAACCCCATTCGATGCAACACATATAAAGTAACTCGTTTACAATTTCGACTTAGGACCTCCAGGTTCAGCTCCTTTGATCTTTTCATGTTTTATCTTTGTTTAGGAGACAGTCCCATCTCCTTGATCCTTTATGGGGTTAATTGCTTTGTATATTTCCTTCTTTCTTCTAATAATATTTCATCTGCACATATTTAATAGGATCGGATAGGTTAAGTTAGAGAAATTGATAAATTGTATTCCATTTCCTGCAGAAATTTCATGAGCCAACTAAAAGGTTGATTTGGTCTACCCCTTCCAAGATTAGTAATTTCAATGGCTATATATTTCTGCTGAATGTACTAACAGAGATGTTTGTATTTGTTTCTATCATGCTACACAGTTTGACCGACTTAAGGGAAGCCTGAATCAATCTGAAAAGTGAAATGAAATTCCTTGAGCACAGCAGTTCTACCTTGGAAACAAGAATCCTAACAGCAATCAGTTTCTTAATGTCAAAAAGAAAATGTGATATCGTTACAAAGTCAAATGTTTAACACCAAATTTCTTTCCTGATTTTTTTTTAACCATGAACAGATATCCCCAAATTATGAAAGATTAAGGATGTCAAGGGTTTTAATGTGCAAATTTGAAAAATATATTATCTCTGATCAGTCATAATGCGAATGAAAACCTCAACCTTAATGCAGTCATACTAAAACTGCAAAAGAAAAGTGAAGCATATTTGGATTTATATTTAGGCCCATGAAAACAGTCTAGGGGACTCCATCACCAAGTAATTATTTTTTCCATGAACAACTTTTATGCAGCACCATATATACATAGTGAAACAGCATCAGAAAGAGCTTTTAGAAGAAATTTAATGGAAACATCATCAAATAACTACATGCAGAAGAGAAAGAAGAGGTGAAACGAAATTCCAAGGATTACTTAAAGATGAATCCAGGAAGATGCTCCTCCATTTAGAGATTTACTTGCTGCAGTGAATGCGAATTCTATTCTTAATGTCAAGATACTCTAAAGGGCTTTGTATCAAATTGACTGCTAGTTGATCGAAAAGATCAACCACTTGTTGATCCCTTACGAGGAAATTTTCTAAAATGCCCTTACATTTTAGCATTCTCACATCTCTAGGAAGATCAATGAGTGCATTCATAGCAGGAAATAATAAAAACAGAAAGAAACTATTTAGACTTGGATTTATCCAAGAGTGAGCCAAAGCTATGACACCAGCTCAGGAGTGATGCATCACTCCAGTTTTCAGTTCGTAGCCCCAATGGTCCTGCTGCATGAATTCTTTTTGCCCATGCACATGTTACGAACACATGCCAAATTGTTTCACTTTTCGCCCTACATAGAACACATTTTGGTTGACTATTTGACTATTGAGCTACTTGTGCTTGTACTGGTAGTCCTGCATTCCATACACGCCAAAAGAAAATCTTAAATTTTTGATGTATTTGTAGTTTCCACATTTGTTTCCACCAATCCGTAAATTGATATTCAAGGGGTACAAAATGTCTTTTGATTATTTCACGGAAGGCCTTTTTGACCTTGAATTCTTCATTTGGAGAGAGTAACAAGGACCATGAGTCACATTGGTCCGAAAGAAAAGTCGGGATTACTAATTACATCCATTTTTCTAGAGGAGAAGGCTAAGGCTAAGGCTAAGGCTAAGGCTAAAGATTTACACCCAAAGCTACTTGCTAGAATGTTTTTCTCATTGCTCTTGGAACAAGTGGCAGTCATTACTTTCTTGTAGTCATGTAAATTAATAGTAGTGGAGGTATATCAATCCCAAACTAGAGGTTATATACTATCCTCATTTGTCTTCTCTCCCTCTCTCTCTCTCTCTCTCTCTCTCTCTCTCTCTCTCTCTCTCTCTCTCTCTCTCTCTCTCTCTCTCTCTCTCTCTCTCTCTCTCTCTCTCTCTCTCTCTCTTTCCTGATATTTCTTTTTGAAATCCACATGCTATTACAAGTGCAATTGGGCTTACTTTGTTGCCCAATACAAACCATTTTGCCCACATTATTCAAGGTAATTGCATCGACAAGTTTAAAACTACATATTTGCTGAAAAAGTGTTGTTCCATTGGCTGAGATTGCATATGTTGTCATTGTTGGCAACTAAAATACAGTGTGTCCTAAGAGTACATGACTTGTACTGAAGTGAAGCTCCCATAGAAGGCTTTGTGCATTTGTTATATTTTTTTTTGAGGGTGATTAACACTATTACAATTGTTTTGAGTGTTTTTGAGAATATTTAAGTGTTTTGGGTGAAAGAAAGATTACTTAGAATGGTGGATTTCACAGGTCACTGCACAAGGGTCACATTGGATGAATTTTTTAGTAGTTATCCATTCGTTTCTATGGGTTCGACTTAAACTGAATAAACGTAGTTCATGAAGTCTTCTTTCCAACACACTTTTCAGATTGTGATTTCGATATCAAACAAGGAAGTTAGGAGGTTTCTCGTGAGAGTGTGCGATATGGAAGCAAATCTGAGCATTGTAGAAAAAATATCAAATTTGGCTACTGTGAATCTGTGATGTAATCTACTTTCAGGTGTTCGAAAATAATTTTTAAGAGTTCGGGGGTCTTTGTGAAATAAGTTTTACATCTCAAGGAGGAAAGTGTAATTTTGAAAGATTGAATGATACAATCTAATGGTCATTAGAAGGACATGGATGAAGATCCAATTTTGAGGGTTGAGATTGATGTGCTTGGTTTTCAAGTGTCTAAAATGGAAAAGATTCCATCGCGTGCCTTTTGGTTGGTTAGGAGCATGATAATGTGGTGTATTGCACAGTAGAATGATCAACATGATCCTGTGTATCTCAACTTAAAGGTAAGATTAAAAAAATTCCATTTGAAATAATTTGTGAAGGGTACTCTAATCTTACATCACTTAAAGGATCTGACGGCCCAGATCTCACCTGACTTTTTGAAGTGGATATCCAACGGTTGTGTGATTAGATTTTCTTTGGGACTCATCTAAAAGATGAAATCTAACGGTTCCTATGCATCAACGTTCATTCTCTTTAAAAGCTCGAATTTGAGCAAAACAGAAGAGCGTTTTTGAGATTTTTGGGTTGTGAAGACTAAGAAAAACAAAGAGAAGAAGCCAAGAAGCAAGATGGGCATGGAGAACAAGCTTGGATGTGTATTTTGGTGAAAACGTTGAAGAAGAAGGTGAGTAATCTATTGTAATCTTCCTCAATTTGAAAAGTTTCACCTTTCAAGTAGTTGCTTGTTAGGGTTGAGTTGTTTGAGGTTGTGGCCTTATACTTTTGTGGGTGCAAGAGTTAATATTGGACTGGATGCTCCATGTTTTGAATTAATTGAGAGTGTGCTCTCTGATCATTGTAGTGATCAAAATTTTAGTTGGAAAGTATTGAGTAAATACGAATCTCTATTTATGGCATTACTCCGTGGATGTAGGCAATTTGACTGAACCACATAAATTTGGTGTCCTGCATTTCTAATTTATTTTTCATTGCATATATTGGAGTACTTTGATTGCAGAGTGGTGGTGCACTGTCTGGTAGACCCAGTCATATTGTGGTGTGTGGTGGACGTGCCCTTGTGTAATTGATAACTACAGGATTATCTTGACCAATCTTGTCTTGATCTTAAAGAAGCGTCACATCAAAGAAAATTTTAAAATACACTAATTCACCCCCCCCCTCTCAGTGTCAACCTGGGAGTAACAAAAAAGAACATATTATTGATTTGCTTCATGAACATATTTGAGGGAATGGGTCAATAATTTCAAGCACTCTTATAACTGGGCACAAGGCATGGTCAAGAGGTGTTATTTTCCCCTAATTAATGTCTATCTTATTCACTCAAAGTAAAGCCTCAGTTTAGGTAGTTCTATCCAAGCAATAATTTCTCACCCTACTAGTATTGGACTGTGAATCTACTGGATATGGTGGTTCAGATTGTTGTTACTTTCCTTTATTGATTTTTAAAACTAAGCTTATGTCTGACTATGCTAGAATTGGTTGATGAGTTGACCAAGACATAAGAGCTCTTCCCCAAGAGATCATACGGGTTAAACTAGTTACGTTTTGTGTTCATTTTTTCATTTCCTCTGTTTCATATATATGTTTGTGTTTGGCTTGGTTTGATCCTTTGTAATGGTCTTCTATTTAAACTTTTATAAAGACCATGCGCTATTAAAATATTTTGAGGAATGGATGAAGTAGTTAAGCCCAAGTATTAAGAATTTAAGGCCTATATGGGATTAAGTAGTTAACTTTTATCTTGTTAAGTCAAGATTGAGAAGAACGGGTTTTTTTTTTTTTTATTTTTTTTATTATTATTTTTGTTTGAGATCAAGATTGATGGTGAGGAAATATGGAGGAGAGCGAAGCTCTGGGGAATTCGGGGGTGCCTAGGGAATCTGTCTTCTTGTGGTTGAAGCCTCCTAAAGTGCCTATCAATGGTGTTGGTTCCACTGTAGGTGGGAAAATTTCTTATGCAGAAGTTGTGGGGACCTCGGTGCTACCTGAGATTGATTCCCTCCCTTCTCCTATACAGACGGGAAAGTTTCATAGGATTATAATCCCACAACAGGAATATGAAGTACAACGAAATCAATTCCGGTTTTCTTTGATTGGACGAGCAAATTTTCGCATCACATCCATGGATGAATTGCGAGAGATTGCTAGGGGCACTTGGAAATTGTCTAAGGAGGTGATCTTGCATTCCTTGGGGAAAGGGTTTATCATCTTTCAGTTTCATAGTGAGGCAGATATGACTGAGGTGTGGCGCAGAGGATTCTGGAATGTGGGCAAGCAATACATTCGTTTTCAGCAATGGCAGCCAGATTTAATATCCATTCTCCTCAACCTGCGGGTAAGTTGGTCTGGGTTCGTTTCCCTGATTTACCTCTTAAGTATTGGCATGAGAAAGTGCTTCTTTCGATTGCAAAGTCTGTGGGTTGCCCTGTTTCTCTTGATAAACGTACTCGTCAAGGATTTGTTGGTCACTATGCTAGAGTTTTGATCAAATTGGAGGTTGATGTTGTTCGTGTGAATGAGGTTCAGATTGAGCGCCTTGAACCAGGGATTGTTCGAGTTTTTAGTTTTATTCAGAAGGTGATTTTTGAGGATGGTATTCAGCGGTGTTCTTTGTGTAATTGGGAAGGCCATTTGGGTCTTCATTGTAAGTTCTTTTCTAAGGTGGATGAGTTGCAGGTGTGCCTTCAAGCGTTCCAACAGAAATTCCTACAATAGATGGAATTCCTAATGTAAGTGTGCGAATTTAGACTCCTAGTTCACTTCAACAACCCATCGTGTGGCTTTAGAAGAGGCAGGCTTGGAGGATTCAGCAGATTCATCCAATGAAGATTTGGTTGATTCAATTTCTAATTTGAATTCAAAACTCAAATCCAATAGAGTGGTTCCTTTTGAGGTGGTAGTTGAGTAGGGTAAGAGTTCCTCCCCTGATCTTTCTCTCTCTCTTGGAACGGATCCTTTTCAAATTCAAAAGATTTTGAACAAGGAATTGAATTCGAAGTTGGTTAAAAGTCCTTCAAGTAGCGTGGACTGCTTTGTTGGAACAAGTGGGGCCCAACAAAATTCAGTTGGAGATAATGATCAGTTGGCCAAACAATTTTTGGAATTGAATTCGAATTTGGATTCAACTCTTTCAAGTAGCGTGGACTTGCTCTGCTAGAACAAGTGGGGCCCATCAAAATTTGAATGGAGATCTTGATCAGTTGGTTGAGCATCAAGTGGGACCATGTGGGGCCCAACAAATTTCGGTTGGAGATAATGATTTGTTGGCCAAGAAAAATTCGGAATTGAATTCGAAGTTGGTTACAACTCCTTCAAATAGCGTGGATTGCTATGTTGGAACAAGTGGGACCCAACGAAATTTAAATGGAGATAATGATCAGTTGGTTGAGCATCATGTGGGACCATGTGGGGCCCAGCAAAATTCGGATGGAATTAATGATATATTGGTCTAGCAAAATTCGAATAAGCTCTCCTCTCTTGGTCTTTCTCTCTCACTTGGAACGGGTTCTTTTCAAATTCAAAATTTTTTGAATAAAGAATTGAATTCGAAGTTGGTTACAACCCCTTTAAGTAGGGTGGACTCCCAACAAAAATTGATTGTAGATAATGATCCATTAGTTGAGCATCAAGTGGGATTGTGTGGGGCCCAACGAAATTCCGATGGTTTGGAAGGCTCTTCTTTGGTCGTTCACTCCAGTATTGATGAGCAACAGATTTTGGAAGTAGTTCTTCCTTCAAGCTCACTTCCTGATCAAGTGGAGGGTGGTTCTCTTCATTGTAAGCCGGGTCGCCCAAGGAAAAATAAGAAGTTAGAGGAAACTGATGTTAATATACCCTAGATAGCATTGATAAGAAGAGAACTTGATTTAGAGGCTGTTGGTCGCTCTCTCATTTCAGATTTTGATTTATTATCTATGATTATGTGAGTTGGATCCAATGAGGTTGGGTGTATTTGGAGGCAACTGATGTTGCGGGTTTGAGGGATGGCATTTTGATAGTATGTTTGTTATTTTTCTTTTCGCTTTTTAATACAAATGACACTTTTAGCGAAAAAAGGATTGACAAGAACGAAGCCAAATTTGATAATTTTGTTGAAGAGGTTGATAAGATAAGAATTTCATTGAAATTCTTGGGATCATGAAAACAATTGAAGTACCAGCAACACTAGGAGCTTCATACTTATTCCTTTATTAGTAGAATCTATTTCCTTAACATACTATGCCTTTTACTTGACACGGTCTTTTTAAAGATCTTTTGATTCAAAATTGCTTGAGTTACCACTACAAAAAATCCCATTTTTGGCGACGGTTTATAAACATAGCCAGAAACCCCAAAACTGTCGCCAAAAATAAATGCCTACGATTGCATACCATCGCCGCTGCCTCGCGGAAAATAGGCAATGGTTTTTTAGCCCCAACTGAAAAAATATTTTTGCGATGGTTTCTCATAAACCGTTGTTGAAAAGCACATTTATGGGTGACAATTTGATCACACGCGCTCCCACACCGAACCACAAGGATTGGCCAGGGCATTAAGTAATCCAATGGTTTTCCAACAAACTAGAGTTGAAATAAAATTCAAATTTATGGGTGAGTTTAAATAAAATACAAATTTAGTTTAAATTGGATAAGCATTGGATTACTTAAATGCCACATGGCACAATCGTATGAGAGAATTATAGGGAATTGTAGGGAAAGGAATTACAGCCGATATGAATCCGACAATTTCTTGTAAACTGTCGCCAGAATTCACATTTTTGGCGACGGTTTCTCGTAGATCATCACTGCAAATCGCATTTTTGGTTTTTGGGCAACTGTTTCTCATAAACCGTCGACGAAAATGACATTTTTATTAGGCAGTTAACACATTTTTAGCGACGGTAAAAACCTATAACCATCGCCAAAAATGCCTTTTAAAAAAAATAAAAAATTTCATCATCCTAATCAAAAAAAAAGATGCACCTAAAGTCACAAGTAACATTTAAAATTATCAAAATCCTAATATGTATGCACTATTTTTCATGTACCAAAATAAAAAAATAAAAAAATAAAAAGAAATATTGTAAAACAATCAATCATTATATAGTACAATGAAAAGTCGTTAAAGTTGACCTATGAAGTACATGAACCACCAGCAATTCCAAATGAACAAAGATAAATAAAATGTTACTACAACAAAGGGAAGAAAGAAAAATATTGGTATTTTTACAAAACTTGCTTTGAAAATGACTGATGTTTCTTGTTATATCAACATATTCTTGTAGAGGCTAATGCCAGTGCTAAGTGCCTCTACGAAGTAGACCATTCTCACTGAGTCTCCTCTGAAGCTACATAAGACATCTTTACTTCCGCTATGGAATTTCCAGTATCATTTCCTTCTTCCCAAATTTTGTTCATCTCTTACTCACCAGTGCTGTGAAGGTTTATGAATTTAGATGCTCTATCAATAGTTACACTAGGCTGAGCTTTGATTTGCTGAAATCTGGTCCAAAAAACTGCAAAAAACAACTATGGAAAACATCATTGATACACCTTGGCATGGTTTTGCTGTACAAATACAGAAAGAATAATGTCATTACAAATTTTTTATTTAATAATCAAAAATACATTTAAAAATATAATAAATTTAGTCCTACTACAACAATCATCTTTGAATCACAACCTTTGAGGAGATGAATCCATGTTCATCAAATCCAATTAGCATTATTAGTCAGCACTTCTACAATATATATCATTATCAAACAGTATAAAGTGACCAAAAAGTCTAACATATTACTAATTGATCATTATATGTTTTAAGAATTCTGCATCAACTACTGGCCACTACACTTAAAAGACTCATGAAGTTGGACTGAAACTACAATAATAATTTCTTCATGAATAAAGTAAGGCACAGCCTAACCTATTTCTCCCAGAATGCGAACCTGGTGCGAATGAAGAATTATTATTAGTTAGTTGATGGAGGATTGAGTCCAGCCTTGTTTAGGATGTTTCTTATTTTTGAGAGCTTTATCACAGTAGATTACCCGTTACCTTCATAGCGAGCTAATGGATGGAGTTTTAGGCTTAGTTATAATCTTGCTTAGAGTCTCTCGATTTAACATATATAAGGCCCTTGTTTAGGATGTGAAGACGTCACTTTGTTTTGGTCTGTGTTGTCAGACTTGCATCAATGGGATTCAGGACATAAGGTGTGTTTATTCCAGCAGGATTCAAGAGTGTTTCAACTCCTGGATTCAGGAGCGACCCAGTTAGGCTCCAGCTTTTGGTATTGATATGAATTTAGCATGCAAATCAATTTTGTCGTTCCTGATTATGTCTTTCTTTTCTTCTATACTTTTTAACCATCATTTAAAAGTTTGTTTTGGACCAATAGTTCTAGTTCTTAAGCAATGAAGTTATCTTCTGTTATGCTGAAACATCATTCTTATATCTAGGTTATTGTTCAATATTACTACAATGTCCGTCCTGAAGGGTTTCAGTAGTTCTGGTTGCAGTTTTGCATCAATTTTGAGATTTCCAATTGAAACTTGAAATCCTGATAAAAGTGTCTAAATTCCAAAAACCTCTGCTTTAACTTACTAAATTATATATCAGTTTCTGTTTGACATTGGTGAATCTATACAACTGGTTAGTCCTTAATCAAATTCTAACCATAATCAATTTCTGGAATCTCTATTTCAACAGACCAGTGATTAATAAAAGATTTGAGATGATATCTAAGCAAACCAGAGGTTGAAATCTAAAATGACAGTAGCTCCAGTTGATGGGACATCAAACCTGCAGTATCTTGATTGTTATAAAAAAGGGTATAATAAGAGAAGAAGAGATATTTATAGGGATTCTTGTGAGACCGTGGACATCTCATTCGTGAAGTCTGGAGTTAAATTCAAGGTTTTGCAATATTGTTTAGGTAAGGAGATTGGTTACTAGACGTAGAGTTTAATGTTCCTATACTTTCCACTTGCTTTCAAATTCATGATTATTATATTTTGGTATGTTCTAGAATGTTGTTTAGGACATACAGCATGCAGTGGGGTCATGTTAGGTAGATGTTTATTTCACTGCTTATTTATCCTTTCACTTTATAATTGTATGAATGCATGTTGGGCTAGATCTTGACATATTGCATCCACATTTATATATATCAACGGTTGTGGTTAGATGCGGAACTACTAAGGGGCCGAGGGGGCCATGGCCCCCATCATTTTATTTATGAATTTTTGTACGCCTTTTATTTTGCCCTTGATTTTCTCTTTGCGTGTTAGAAATACACTATTTGCACCCCTCTATAAGAATCTCCAAAATTTCTCCTAAAATTTTTGTTTCTGATTGCTACACAGAAGTGAATCCAATGGTGGACTACCTTGAATATCCGATGGATATTCTAGAGCCTTCTTCAACCTTAATCAATTGATATGCTCCGGCAAATGAAGAATACCGATGAATGCACAAGGCAACCCTAGATTTTTCTCTTTTTTAAGCTTTTTTAGTTTTATTTGTTTAATTAATCCTTAGTCTTGAGTTCTCTCTTTGTGTTGACCAAATATCATGTGGTAAATGTCAAGTAGGCGAAGTTGTTCGAAGCTCCATATATTTTATTTATTCCTTATACTAGGTATTCGATTCTCTCTTCTTAATACAAATCATACACAACAATAACAACATAGTACTACAACCTTTAACTGCCTATAATATCGAAGCTCTTTTAGGTACTACTCAAGCTTTTTGGAATTCATATGGAGTAGCCACTAAAACTAGAGGTGTTTTCTTGTTGCTAGAGAGATTAAACGACTCCTCCATGTTAATGTCCTCAACCGTCATGTCATCAGCCAATTTCCAGTCAAAGCTATACAAAAGATTTGCTACTATGGGTTCAACAATTGCGAGTCCCATAGTAATACCAGGACAAATCCTTCGACCAGATGAAAATGGTAGATATTGATAGCTTTGCCCGCTAAAATCAATGGGATTGTCAATGAATCTCTCAGGAATGTAGTCATCTGGGTTCTTCCAATATCTCGGATCTCTCTGCACTGCAAAAACATCTACATGGATTCTAGTTTTGCTGGGGATGTCATAACCATCTAACTTGCAATCAGAAATGGTTTCTCGAGCAAACAACAGAGGGGAAGGTGGGTGCAACCTCAAGCTCTCCTTCATTGTTGCTTTGAAGAAATGAAGGCTTTTGATATCACTTTCATCGACTCTCCCTTTACTTTGAACATGACTTCTAATTTCATTCTGCACTTTCTTCATCACTCTTGGATGCCTTGCGAGTTCTGCCATTGCCCACACCATGCTAAGACCACCTGTGTCCACGGCAGCAAGGAATACATCCTGAAAAGCACACAGATACAATTATGTAAGACCAATCACAATTAACATTTGGCTTATGAAGCAAAACTCAGAAGAAGGGAGCATGTGAATGAAACCTATATAGGAGTATTTAGAATTTCAATTCTTTTACATGTCCCTCACCATGCTTTCAACAGTTTTAGGAGAACGAAGCATTATAACATCATTATTTTTTTTAAGTGCATAACATCCATTAAAAACAATAATTATCCCTGTTCGACTTCAGCTCTGCGCAGCTCCGTGCTGCCTATGGTCGAGATCTTGACTGTTCGTCTTCGCTTTTCACCATTTTCATACTTTTCACCCACTTGTGAAATAAATCTCGACCATAAGTAGCAGGTGTTGTGCATTTAATGCGCAAAATTCAAGTTCATTTCATAATTATCCTCTCAGATATTTCAAGTAGACACGTGATATTAATCCTAATTTATCTAAACAGGTAAACATTGTTTGTGAAAGTAAAGCTGCCACAGAAGGAGTGTCAGTATCAAAATCCCGAGTAGAAAATGAAAATTAAATAACCGGTGAAAAGCTATTAAGTTTTTGGGGAACTTGCCTTGAGTACTCCCTTGATATGGTCTTTGGTGATAGGAATGCTAGTGGACTGATCTCTTTGTAGTCGGAGCAAGACATCGATGATGTCTTCGCGTTCAGGCTTTGGTCTACTAGAATCAAGGTGATCCTGAATAGCTTTCTCAAAGAAACTATCCAGATTTTTGAGAGCCCTATTAACCAGTGCAGTGTGTCCCGTGAGCATGTTGATGATCCACCCAAAAGAGGGAAAGAAATCTTCTCCAGAAAAATTGTTCAAGCAGAGCAAGACGTCCCGAACTGCATCCGTGATTTTACCATTATCAAAGTCTCGTCCTTCATATATCTTCCCAAAAGCAGTCCTGCATATTATTTTATCTGTGATGGAGGCAATCTTTTCAGAGAGATCTACTGGAGCCGGAGAAGCATTGGCAATGGAAGCAACCATGCTAGCAATCTCTTCTTCTCTCACAGACTGATAAGAATGAACAGCCTTGGAACAAAAGAGCTCAAGGGAACTAATCTTGCGAATCTCTCTCCACCAGTCTCCATAGGGTGTGAAAGCAATATCTTTGAAATTGTAGGAAATTTTTCTTGGACCTGGAAGAGGAGGCCTACTACACATGTTGGAATCTTGGTTCTTTAATACTTCTTTTGCCATTTCAGGGGTTGTGACAAACACTACAGGAGTAACACCAAAGTAGAACAACATGACCTGACCATATTTCTTGGAGAGCTGTGCTACAGTGTGGTGAGGAAGTGAACCAATTTGGTGCAAGTTGCCTATGATAGGAAGCCCAGGTGGGGAAGGTGGAAGCTTGAATGCCTTCCCAGTTCTCTTCTTTCCTTTGAGAAATACAAGAGATAGGACAGGAAGGAAGAATAGAAAAAGAACTGAAAGCAATGCCATGAATGGATGTGTCAGCTAGGTTTGCAAGAAATGGATAGCAGTTCAAGACAACCTTGGATCTTCCAAATCCTTTTGCTCATACGGCATGCCTTCGTGTTGACCCTTACCTCCTCCTTTTATATGCTATCCAACACAGTAACCTAGTTTCTGAAATGGATTGATGTTGATGCAAGTTTGCAGCTGCATGAAGATTTCATAATGCGTAGGCTGCACATCCAAAAGGCTTTGAGGATTGGTTTTGATCCAGTACAACACATGGACACGGTTTAGTGGATGGTGACTAACCTTTCCAAAAGCCAACTCATGCCCTTCTTTTCTAATTATTTCTTACTTTTATGGATTTAGCACATTTTGGATTCTTCTATATGAAATTGTGAATGGTGATCTTAAGATTGCATGGTATATTATGGGTGTCGTGTTGTTGAGGATATTTGGGACTTGTAGGGTTCATTGGTTCAATTTCGCGCACATCACTAAGTCCGTGAGGCGAATCGGTGCGCTGACCTTTTGGGGAGCTTGATTTCAGTGCCTATGGAGATTCAATTGGATACGAACGGATTGTCTTACAAGCTTCACAGATTGGTTTGTGAAGAGATGCAAGGTAGACGGTTCTTCTGTTATTAATATTGTAATCCCTTAGTTATTATATATATATATAGGGTATTCTCTATATGGAAAGTTGTTTTATCTTAATTTTATATGTAAGCTCTTGTGACCACTTACAAAACATATAGTACAAGAATCATATTGTTCATTACTGAGTTAATTTGGCCCTTTTACTGATCTCTGTTTATTTATCCTTGATTTCAATCTTAATGATCCGAGAATTGCATCAAATGTTTACAAAAAAACAACGGTTACAGATAATAGAAACGTTTCAATCAAGAAAGTAAAATATTATTATTGAAAAAAGAAGACAAATTCTTTTTGTGGAACACATTTGTTTTGATTATAGTGTGACATTTTATATAATCTGAGTGGACTAATGTTTTGATTATAGTGTGACATTTTATATAATCTGAGAGGTTGGACTTAGTCCACTACATTATCAACTTGTTGAACACCTATGCAAAAAAAACACCTATGTATTATACATTTTCTATTTCTTTTTAATGTGGAACCCATTCATTTTGATTATGATGGGACACTATATATAATAATGATTATGATGGGACACTATATATAATCTGGAAGTGGTTGGACCTTAGTCCACTACATTATCCACTTGTGGCGCATTTGTTTTACATCTTTATTTTAATACATACAGAGCTGAAGCATTTTTCTTAAGGAATGTATTAGAATAAAAAATGACTAGATAAATTTATTAATTTATAGTAGTAGGAAATATTTTCTTTCCATTAGATGATAATGGTGACAATGCGATAAGTTATAAAGTTAAAAAAATACTTATTTCTTGTATGATTGTAGATAATATATATATTTTTTATTTCTTTTCTTAAATGTAAATAACAAATCAGCGAGAAAATAAAAAATACAAACGGGTCAGGATGCACTAGGACTCAATGACCACCATACCTCCTTCAGGACCTTCCCCAACATACTTGTGGGTATTTATACATTAAAAATTGTGTAACAAAATAAACAAAATAAAGAATTTGCCATGTATTGGAATTGAACCAAAACCTCTTGGATGATAAACTAATGATTTTACCAACCAATTGGACAGCATATTGATGTATTTTTTTTCTTTTGGTAAATAATAATTTAATTAATACTACCGTGTATAACTCTTGGAGCGAAAAATACCCAATAGCTAGGGAGTAGAATGTGGCCAAACATTCATACATGGAATAGACCAGGCCCTCCAAACTAGGGTGTTTGTACACAGCTAGACACCATTGGAACAAGATTAAAAACACAAATCCAATGGTAGAATAATATGTTTTACAGAAACTAAATGTTGCACATCCGTTGGAAGATAACCCTGAGTAACCTCTTCTAGCTAATCCTTCATTCAAAACTTCGCTAAAAGTTGGGAAGTTATAACCACCTCAGTTAATCCCAAATGTTGAAGAAAGTTATAACCACTTTTGAAAGGGCTTGTCTACTAAGAAAGGGAGAGTTCCCTCTCTATTTTGATTTCATGTTAGGAGGCATGAGATTACCCTCCCATCCTTTTATTAAGCTAGTTCTTTTCCATTACAACCTCAACCCGGGAATGTTAGCTCCAAACGGATGGAGAAGTTTAGTTGGGTTTGTTGTCTATTGTCACAACATGGGGGGTACCACTGAGTCTGAACGTGTTTTGTTGTCTTCATTTTGAAGACTATAGAACATTAAGAATGTTACAATTTCAGCAGGAGGGGAACTGCTCAAATTAAGTTCATGATATTCATGGAAGGTACTCTGCCATCCAACAACAAGGGCTGAAGAGATAGATATGTAGCATGTCTCCCTCCACAAGATTGTGCTGTGTTGGATTAGCCTAAATGGTCTCCTTATTTTTTATTCCACTTTGTGTTTTGGGTCGGTAAACTTTAGGAATCTCCAATTATAGTATGATAATAATTTTTTGTAGTCTGGAAATTTTTTTGTTCCTTAATATTTTGATAGCTTGATGTACATATATGTAAAAAGAATGACTACATCACAGAGCTCAGTGTCTATTAGTTCCTAGCTTATCCTTCCAACCTATTAGATTGTAATTGTTGCTCCTAGAATATGTTATGCTCTTGAGTTGGTTTGAAGGCACCTAGATCAGCTTCAAACCAATTGTTTGCACATTAAAAGAATCATAAGAGTGGGCTGCCTCTGTGGATAGGAAGCCACCTCAGAAGATTTAGTCAGATTCTAGATACACAATACCTTGTCATGGGGAGTTAGAGCTCAAGGAACATTTAATTCCTAGAGTAGTTGTAGGAGATTAAATGTGTTTTTAATTTCTCACATTCTTTGCCTTGTCTCTCTCATTCTTTACCTTTTATACTAAGGTTCCATGATGTCATCATGGAGAATACTTCTCCCCTTCCTTAGATTAGCTTATGCCAAATAAAGAGCTAAGATTGATTATGATGCCTAGCTTGCTTGGGAAGCCAAAGTCCAAATCTTCTTAGAAAAGCTAAGGGTTTAACACACCTGGCATCAAATATTATCAAGAACATCATCCCATGTAATCCCTTGTTTTTATGTGTACCTTCATAATCTCCAAACAGATTGCCAAGAAGCAACCACAAGGAGATTAGTAAAGATTAATATCTTAGTGATGGATGTTAGGTACTCGGGGTAGCGGAGTAGAACATTAAAGTTTAATGCTCTGACGCATTTTTATCCAAATTCCAACTGTCTTTCATCTTCCTTTTGAGAAGTAACATCATAGAAGGCACCTTTTGGGCATCTATTCCGTCATGTGCTAATGTCCATGTGGCTTTTGTCATAAAGCTAACCTCTTTAAAATGTCACTTTCTAGAATGTACCCAATGGTTCTCCATTGTCCCTCAAACTGGACCAAAACCTAAACCATTCACACCAAATTGAACTGCCCACCCTGGTTCGTTGGCCTTAGAAATTATGGCATAACAGAAATCATTAGATCCATTATGCTTACAACCTCTAGGTTCCTTACCGCTGCTGGGGCAATCTCTATTAAGCAGGTACACATAGACCAGTAATAGTAAATATTATCCATATCAATAACTTCTATTTCCTAAAACAGGCTAACTTACTTGTACTCTAGCTCTTTCTTTTCTCAAGTTTATTAACACTCTTTTATTTGATTAGTTACCCATGGAAACTATGGATAGGCCAAGAGTTGGATTCAAAGATCAAAGGATCCATCCTTTCGGTTGTCTGCACTATACAAGCAAGAAGTTGAGAAATTTTTGGTCAACACATTTTCTAATGCAACCTGTGGGGATCAAATCGTATGTGCAAGTATAAAGTGCATAAATCACCTTTGGGAAAATAGACTGAAGTGACTAAACATCTGATCTATGATGGATTCTTAAGGAATAATACAATTTGGAATCACCATGGAGAAGCATCATCTTCACACACCCCTCTACTTGAAACTCCAAAAGAATTTGAGGCATCCAAATTCTCTAATATGCATAACATGGTAAATGAAATGCTGGGAACAAATGAAGACGAAGAGATTGAGGATGATAGTAGAAGATTGAATGCAGATAGGTCAAGTATAGAAATAGAGAAATATGAACGGCTGATGGAAGATGCAATTTTACCATTGTATCCAGGAAATTAAAAGTTCACAAAATTATCTTTCATTCTTCAGCTTTATCATATTAAATGCCTAAGAAAGTTGACCGACAAAGCATTATCGATGTTGCTTGACTTATTGAAAGAGAATTTCCTAAGCCGAACTCATCACCAAAGTCTTTCTATGAAATTAAGAAGATCATCAAAGATTTGGGACTCAATTATAACAACATTGATGCATGCACCAATGATTATATGTTGTAACAAATGAGGCAACCAATGCCACATTTTGTTACAAATGTGGTGCATCAAGGAATGAATCGGTTAAGAAAAAGATCTCGGTTAAGAAAAAGATCTCAATCAAGGTATTAAGTCATTTCCCTTTGATCCCAAGATTCCAAAGGTTATATATGTTGATTAAGATCTCAAGTGATATGAGACGGCATGCATCATGAACAACGTGTGGATGCCAACAACCTATGACACCCAGCTAACTCTAAAGCATGGAAGGGCTTTGATAGGTTATATCTTGATTTTGGTAAGGAAACCCTGTAATATTAGGCTTGGGCTTGCAAGTAATGAATTTAATCCATTTAAAAGGAATATCTCAAAGCATTGTACATGGCTAATCGTCCAGATCCCTTACAACTTTGCCACCATAGATGTATGAAGGCTTCTAATTTTTCCCAGATGAAGACAGCTCGAGAATGATATAAACATATATTTACAACCGTTGATTGATGAGTTGAAATATTGTGGGATGGTGGTGTTGAGATTTATGATGCATATAAGAAAGAAATGTTTAGGATGCGTGCATGTTTGTTATAGACCATTAATGATTTTTCAACGTATGTGAATCTCTGAGGTTGGAGTATGAAAGGTTCTTTGGCTTGTCCATACTACAACAAGTATGCATCCTCACGTTGGCTAAATTTTGGAAGGAAGCATTGTTACTTGGGCCATCGTCATTTCCTTCCTGAAGATCACAAATTTCATCATAATAGAAGAAGTTTTGATGGTCATGAAAAGCATAGAGAGAAACCAAACCTTCTGGGTTTGATGTGTTGGAATGGGAGGAAAAGAAGAAAAGATAAGAATTAATTTGAACTCCCTCTTAATTGGAAGGAAAAGAGTACATTCTTTGATTTGCCATATAGGAAAGATAATGTTATTTATCACAATTTTGATGTTATGTATATTGAGAAGAATGTTTGTGATAGCTTAAAATACACATTGTTGGGTACAAAAGATAAGACAAAAGATCATCTGAATGCACATCTATATTTAAAGACATGAAAATTCGTGTTGATCTTTATCCAAAGAATATTGTAGGTAGGGATAAAGTCATTTTACCTCTAGCATGTTACTCATTGTCAATGAGGACAA
Organism: Hakea prostrata; assembly: GCF_041222555.1. Lineage (NCBI taxonomy): Eukaryota > Viridiplantae > Streptophyta > Magnoliopsida > Proteales > Proteaceae > Hakea > Hakea prostrata. The sequence goes on along the minus strand of NC_142609.1, from coordinate 18,982,464 downwards.
CAAGATGTTTTGCACAATAATAAGTGATATCAAGTTCCAAACGACTACGTTAGTAATATCTCATGTAACGTGCAAGTCAAGGAAAAGATAATGTCGGATTTGAAGAGCCTTGATTGTCCTATTATGATGCAACAACTTCTTGCAGTTGCCTTGCATCGTGTGTTGCCTAATAATATTGGTAAAATACCAATCAATTGATGTGAGTTCTTCCGGGATTTATGTAGTAAAGTTAGTTTTGAGGAGGATTTCAAAATGCTTGATCAAAGAGCTATAGATCTGTAACTTTGAAAGGTCCTTACCACTATGATTTTTGATATAATGGTGCATTTGGTTATTCATTTAGCTTAAGAGGCAAGCATGGCTAGTCCAACACATTATCGTTGAATCAACCAAATAAAAATTATGTTATATTGGATGTAGAAGACCCAAATTCATTATTTTCAAGCATAGGTCGGCTGCTTGAAAAATGTGAACTATTGCATCTTGAAATGAAAGAAAGGAATCAAGCACATTGATGTGTGTTAGTCAATAACAAAGGAATAAATGAATACGAATTGTAAGTATGGACGACATGATATATCTTCATTACTCAAATTTGATAATTATATATTAAAGTGTAATTGATTGATATTTTATAGTGTAACTCTTTTTTAGACTCTACCCATAAAGGAGATTAAGAAGAACTTAGGTTGTGGTGCCCATCCCAAGAAGGTTATGGATTGGCATGATAGGGACTTCCCAAAATGGTTCAATGATATGTAAGTGTAACTATTCCCATAATTTACTTATGCAAATTCGCTTAGAAACTTTCCAATCTTACTTATGCCAATGTTGTATTAACAGATACTAAAACTCCGCCAAAATGGGATCCCGGTAACTGAAGAAATCATATGTCTAGCTGGATGTCCAAATTCTGAGACAAGAAGTTACATGAGATACATTGTTAATGGTATCAATAGTAAGGTGTATGAGGTCACCAAGAAAACTCAAAATAATGGTGTCATGATAATTGCATTGACTAGTAGCTTTTCAAGTCAAAAGGACAAGCATTCTACTGAGGGATTGGTCATTTAATACAACATTTTGAATCAAGTAGTAGAATTAGAATATTCTTCAGATCTCAAACTAACATTATTTAAGTGTGAATGGGTTCATCCAGAGAGCGGAGTGCAAAAAGACAAACTTAGGTTTACTTGCAAATTTTAGTCATATGAGATATAATGGACAAGATATAAATGACAAGCCATCTGTCCTTGCTTCAAAAGTAGAGTTGGCATTTTATGTGTCGGATCCTCAAAAATCTTGCTAGCATGTTTTTGTAACTACCAAGAATAGGGATACAAATGACTTGTTAGGAGAGGAAAATGATGCTCCTAATCAAGCATGCATACTGACTTCAATACAACAAACGCATAGTAGGCAACTGTCAAAGCAAGAAGTGAAACTGATTTTGGGTGGACTAAGACTAATATAGAAGGGATGATTATTGAAAACCTCCCATCAAACCAAATAATGAAACTACAAGTTCTGATTATGATAATATGAGCTGACTTTGCATTTGAGGATCCAATCAAGAGTGGATAAATGCTTATGTTCTAGAAATTGTAGTCTCCTCTTTTGTCTTTTGATTCTTTTTTTTAGTAGTTATATGACTGACTTTGAGTTTCATCGTCCTGAAATGCATAAAGTTTGTAGTTTCCTCTTTTGTTTTTATGGTGTTATTATTTTAGCGGGTAGTGAAGTGTTTGGTTGAAATTTATCAATTCAATTGGTAGAGATGTCATTGTCTAATCATACTTCCTATTAACATGAAGGCCAGCCAATGCTGAAATGATTGAGAGTATGTAGTCTTTTCTTTGTGTTAAGTTTACTTATTTGATTTTGACATTGATTAACCTTATACTAGACTAAATTGTTTCATCTTAATAGTTTTCTCTCATTTTGTTAATCAGATGACGCTTTTTATCTTGCTTGTGCTTTATGTTTTATCTTTGTTATAGCAATGGGTTATAGATTGAGATTGAAGTTGTGGGTTATAGAAATGCTTCTTTATGCTTTATGTTCCATCTGTCTTAGTCTTTTATATTTTTTCTTTTTCATTTTATTTTTTTCTTCTAATTTCAAACTTTGCTACATCAAGAAGATTGTTGCCAAATACGAGTGATGGAGAATTCTCTGCTCTATCTTCAAGTTCAGGGTCTACAAGAGATTAAATATCTTTAGCAAATTTATATTAGTTGAACAAATAGTCAGTATGTGTATCTTACTAGAATATTTTTAAGTGGCAAGAAATATGGGAGAGGGCCGGCTCGAGGCAAGGCAATTGAGGAACTCATAGGGGTGAAAATTGACATTAAATTGATGATAATGACCAACCTTCTAGCAAAATGACTTCAAAGTTAATGACTTGGATTGGAGTTAAAGCAAGGGATGCATGCCTACTTCCTATATCTTATTCTGATTAGAGGAAAACCCCCCACAACCTTTGAAAGATGACGCAATGAACAAGATATATACAAGATATATTTTCCTATATCATGTTTATTACCTATATTTAGATGTTTGTATTCCTATATTGCCTAGTGTTAGACTAATTGTTATCATATTATGTATATAGGAAAAAAATCAATCTGTCCCAATATTGTAGGAGATAGGAGGAAATTAAGTGGAATGAGAGATAGAAGGATTTTAAGCATGAGCTAAAGGCAAATGTGTTCAACAAGTACGGAACAATTTAGGAGAGGCTACCTTATCTAAATAAGCGTGTTCCAATAGAACAATGGAATATACTACTCGAGATGTGGAGCCAAGTGCCTAGTCAGGTATGATGCATAATTTGGTTTATCTTGTGACAAAACAATAAATTATGTTAGCAATAGTATTTCTAATCTAATTCGGTATATTTGAAAATCTTTTTAGGCTATGTCACACGCAACATCGATAATAGGAAAAACTTAAAATCATTTCATAACATAAGAAAGGAATCTTTTGTTGTCATCCAAGAGAAGAAGGTATATATGATGTCATTTGAAAATATAAATGTAGTTTATGGAAGTTCACCAATTATAATATTTTATTATTTTTTAATTGTTAACCATCAAAAGCCCCCAAGTAAAGAACCTCCTACTCATGAAAATGTTCAAGATTACACGTGACCCTACAGATGAGATTGCTAACAAGAGCATTGTAAGTTATAAAATCATTTTTATAGCTTCAATTACTATAGCTTTAACTGATTTTTGTATTGCAAATGTAGGCCAAGATGGAAAATGAATTCAACATACTGCTCGAAGAAATGCAGGGGGACCTTGCGGAGCAAGAGAGAGTTTTTAAAGATTATGTAGGTGGCGATGCCCATGGTTGAGTATGAATGTATGGAGTAGAATTAACTTCAACACAAGTACATGGGACAATAAGAGAGCTCAACAAGTCATATGCTAAAGAGAATGCACAATTGTGAGCTAAAATACACACATTGGAGGCGACAACATCGGTGTAGGCTGAAGACATAGACAGGCTGAAAAGATACTTGTGCATGATTAAGATATCTATGCAAAAGGAAAAGATATGTGGGCTAGCCACTCTTCACTTGAGGCTAGCTACTCTTCGCTCAGGACTGACATAGAGCTCCTATTGCAAGGACGACATACTTGAGGTGAATATGGCCCTTGCTTTTCTGCTTTTTCTTAATCTATGGTCAGGGAACATGAAAATTGATGAATACTGAGTAAAAATTGATGGTTTTCGGTTGGATTCAGGAGCTTATGACTTGGAAGGGTAATGAGGAGGAAACTACAGGATGATTGAACAAAGGGTGATTGAATTGTTTTGGGTTCCTATTACAATCCTGGAGATTGGAAGATCACTTGCATTTATTTATAAGTTTGTAGTGATGGTTTCCTCATTCAAGCATGCTATAATCAAAATTCCATTTTAGGATACTGTCTTGAAAACTCTTGATTGTGAAATTCCTTCTTGCAATGGTCATTTATTTGTAGTCCTCATCATTTTGATTGTCAAATCTTTGCTGATTTCTTTCATTTTCTTTTGAGGTTGCGGATTTAGCTTGTTACTGTTATCTTGCGTTGTGAAATCCCTTTGATCAGCTGATGATGGTTATGTGGCTAAGTGTTCAATAATTTTGACATTTCTTAATTCACATGGTGCTATTAGGCTTTTCCTGATTCAATCATTGTTTTTCTCTGTATTAGGTAGTCTCGGTGGCTTCTTCTTCTTTTTGCCTTTCTGTTATTCTTTTAATCAATGCCTTTAGATTTAGCTAGAATAGGCAAGGTGAGTTCCAAACCCTTAGTTATTTACTAACTTTGTTTTTCTTTCCCACGCGAACTTCTAAGAATGCAAATTTTACTTCCCCTGATTATATGTAGCGGATAAATTATTGAAGCACCCTAGCCTGGGATTTCCTTGAACTGTTTAATAGTTTGCAAATAGATGGGGATGTTTTGCTGCTGCTACCCTGTTCAATTCTGCTGTAAAGTTGGGTGAGTCATGACTGATGTCGTTAACAATCTCCATCAAAGTTTGATTGTATGTGTGTGTTTAGTTACATCAGGAAATTAACAATAATAACCCAAACAGATTCACCACAATCCATTTAGTTTGTTGCATGACAGAGCTAGAAACTAGAAGTTGTGTCTAAGATCCTAAATTTGAGCTTACTTGAGACCTGATTTATTTTCACAAGAAGCAACTATCTTTAGAACTTGAAACAATGCAGAGAAAAAACTCTAATTTTGATAAGTAGGTTGCTTACCTTGATGGGTAAGTCTTATGTATTTATAAATAAACTTGGTTGTTGTACAATAGTCGTTTACAATATTCAAATTTGAATTCGAAATTAAAAACTTGAATTCAAATTTAAGAACTTGAATTCAAATTTAAGAACTTGAATTCAAAAATCAAATTCAAACCATAACAGATCTGTTATGGTCTTTCATCCCCCCCCCCTCAAACTCAGCATTGGTAGGTGCAAGAGTTTTTCTCTATGCTAGAAGAAAGCTTGTGATGTTAAGCCCTTAGTAAACACATCTGCAATTTGATCATCTGATCGAACAAAGTGCACTTTATGGTGTTGTTCTTAACCAAGTCTTGGACAAAATGATAGTCCACTTCTATATGTTTTGTGCGAGCATGTAGCACTAGATTTGTAGCCATTTGTGTTGCAGACACATTATCACAATAAATTTGCATTCCTCTTGGAAGTTGTACTTGCAAATCACGTAGAACATAAGAAAGCCATAATAACTCAAATGTTGTGACAGCAAGGGATTTATACTCAACTTCCGTACTTGATATAGACACTGTAGGTTGTTTCTTAGTAGACCATGATAATAAATTATCCCCAAGAAAAGTGCAAAACCCACTAGTTGATCGGTGTGTGTCTGGGCATCCTAATCAATCTGCATCAGTGTAAGTAGCTATGAAAGAAAGTTGGGTTGGTTTCAAGAGAACACCAACACCAATAGTATGCTTAACATAACGTAAAATACGTTTTGCTGCTTGTAGATGATCTTTTGCGGGAGATTGCATGAACTGACACACGATTGACTGCATAGGAGATATTTGGTCTAGTGATCGTCAGATACTGTAAGGCTCCTACTAATTGTCTGTAGGTTGTTGTATCAGGTAGGGGATAACCTATTGTTGATGATAACTTTGTTCCAACTGCAATTGGGGTTGTGCATGGCTTTGAAATATCCATTCTTGTAGACTTTAATAAATCGATGGAGTATTAACTTTGAGTGAGTAAAAGACCATCTGAACTTCGATTACCTCAATTCCCAAGAAGTAATGCAAGTGTCCCAAATTTATCATTGCAAATTCTTTGCTCAGGCTTTGAATAACCTCTTGAATTGCATCTTCATTGGCTCCTGTCAATATTATATCATCTACATATAACAACAATATTGTCATTGTACCTTGGGTTTTGCATGTAAAACATGGAAGAATCTACCACGCTTTGCTTGAAATCTTCTCCTTGTAGGTATGTTTTGAATCTATGAAACCAAGTTCGTGGAGCTTGCTTGAGACCATAAATTGCTTTTTGTAGATGACAAACATGTGTTGGTTTAGATGTGGAAACAAACCCCTGTGGTTGTTCTATGTAAACATCTTCTGCTAAGTTGCCATTCAAGAAGGCATTTTTCACATCATGTTGATGTACTGGCCATAACTTTGAGAGTGCAACAGTTAATATTGTCTAAATAGTGGTTGGCTTTACAACTAGACTAAATGTTTCATGAAAATCCACTCCGGCCTACTGGCTGAACCCCTTGGCAACTAATCGTGCCTTGTATCTCTCAATGGAACCATCAATTTTTGTCTTGATCCTGTACACCCACTTACAACCTACAATATTCATACCCTTGGTATAAGGCACCAAGTTCCAAGTCTGATTGTCTATCAAGGCTTGTATTCTTGTTGCATTGAATCAACCCACTTTGGGTCTTTTAAGGCTGATTAGTAGGTTTTAGGTTCAGTTGGGATGTTGGAGATGGTGGTAAGAAAGGTTTAATGTATTGAGTGTCTAATAGTGAGTGAAGAGAGAGGGGTTTTTGGTTTGGCGGAATTGGTTTTACTCCTAGTGATCATAGGATGAGATGGTTGGGGCTATGGTTGGTCTATTGTTGGAGGTAGTTGAGGTGGGGATTGATTAACATCTTGGATTGTATTAGCCATTGATATGGCTGGTGATGATGTTGTAGGGGTTGTTTGTGATGGTTGGTTGGTTGTTTGAAATAGGTGAAGAAGAATGTGAAGTGAGTGGAAGCACATTTGGTGGGGTGTGTGGGATGAAAACAGGTAGAGAAATAAATTCGACTGGTGGTTTGTTTGATGATTGGTGTGATGGGGATTTGGGAAGGGAAATTCATTTTCTTCAAAAATAACATGTCTAAATAAATATATCTTGCCAGTGTCCTTATCTAAGCATCTATAACCCTTGTGATAGAGACTGTAACCAAGAAAGACACAGGCCTTGGACTTTGGTGATAATTTGTCTTTTCTGTAGGGTGTCAAGTTGGGGTAACAAAGGCAGCCAAAAATTCTCAATAAACAATAATCTGGTTTTAAGTCAAACAAAACCAGATTGTAAGAGCAGAGTTTTTCTGCCAATGGTGGTGGATCTTGTTGTGCTAGAAGTTGCTTCATTGCAGCCGTAAGGTTCTTAAGGATTTATATGGCTATCGATCCTCCATCAGAAGGTGTTGTGGCTATTTCTTGTCCCTCCATGGTGTTCTATAGGTCTTAGGATTGGTGCTCTGATGCGGTGACAAAAAGAATAATAAAAAGGAGAGAAGAATACTCAGAGAACAATAGAAGGAATACTATGTTTCTTACTCAAAATCTGAAAACTAAATTGTGATACATATACAGGTTTGGCCTAAACTTTCTGCTACAATATAGTAACTGAATATACAGAAATTGTAGAATGATTTCACCTAATCATGGGGCTGAATCAATTCCTAAAATACAACACCAACTAATATGACAGCTCACGCCCACACATAAAACCCGAAATCTATTTCCACTTCGCATTCCAAGCTACTCCCTTCAATGCACTTCTTGGATCAAGAAAGTGGAACTGTTTCATGTTACATTAAAGTCTGATTCGCATCATGAAGCTTGATAAAAGGAATGAGAGAAGCCCTTACAAAAATAATGGAACTGAAAATTGCTTCGAAAATAAATACATCCCCAAGCAATTCTGGAATTCTTGAAATAAAATTCTTGGGTGAAAATAAAATGCGCCATGTAACAGGGATTTTTGCTTTGCATCAGGGTCTTATAAATAAATTTTACTATTTTTTACTTTCACGTGTTGTGGAAGTCTCAACTCTTGGGATTTTGAGTCCAAACAGTTGATCAGCATCCCTTTACAACGATATCCTATCTTGGAAAGGTTTACCAAACCTCCTAATTATATTCATTTCAAATTCTCATCAGCCTTAGAAGCTAACAACTGCACTCTGTTGATGGGGGACGGAGCGGGGTCAGGGTACGCCACAAGAATGACCGGGGGGGGGGGTGCAGCGGAGGGGTAGATGGCTTTTAATGGTGTTACCTTAGTTTGGAGTCAGCCACAAGGGTTGTTTTCCCCCTGGGGAAAGGGCCCCGGGGGGGGGGGGCGGTCAAACAGCGGCGGGGTGCCCTTCAAGGTGATTGCCATCGGCCGGCTCTTGGGAGCCCCGCACAGCAGGAGAAGGGGAAAAAAAGAACTTGAATTTCATTTTCAATTCAGATTAGAATCGAAGCTTTCATATATTTGAGCTTCTTCGATATGTTCATTCACATTTTGATCGTTTCCATGGTGAGTTGGTTGCTATGTCAGGATGACATCTGGTTGGGTAGGTACCTGGTTAGGGCACTGAGGCAAATCAAAAGTGATAAGTTATTCCTTTGGTGGTTATTTTGCTTTTAAAATGAAGGAATAAGAAAAAGGTTCTACTTGAATCTTGGCCTAGACGGGAAAAAATGAAAAAGCTGAAGCCTAAGAGTAGCACGCAGGGGATTAGCAGCAAAAGAATTTAAAGGTGTCTATGATTCCAAAAGCATAGAAGACAATCTTCTTTATACACTTAAAGCAGACATGGTTATACTTTCCCATACAAATGTGCAACAGAATTGTTTATTGCACACTCCTTTATGGCATCAATAATAAACAAATCTATTTTCTGAAAGATCTTATGATTAGCAGAGTTGTTTATTAAGCAATTTATCTCTCTGAATTATCCACAATATAATCCAGGATTTTCGAAATGAAGCAGTTAATTAAGAGGAATTCCTTCACTGTTGGCTGATTAAGATTTTTATGCTTTTCTATTCACCATTAAGCGGATGAAGCCTTCTCTCTTTCATCTATTTGTTGATCAAATAAACTAACTCCCTAAAGATTGAAGTTCAAGTATCTGAAACATGCCTTAGCTGAGGGTATCACTGTTTTACTGATTGGAAGGGACTGAAGAACAATGTATGATCGACTCAACAATGTGTATGAGTGACAGGATTCTCTATGGAGTCATCATGAAAAAAGCAGATCCAACAGAAGAAGCTTCAGAAAAATGGAGAAGCAGTGAAAAGGATTCCACCATTGCAGCTCAAGTCCCAAAGAAAAAGTAATATGATTCTTGGTGAAGCATCAAGCATGCCTGGTGCATTTAGTTTGTGCAGCCATGAACACTATAGACCCTGATGCTAGAGCAACTCTTTATACTTTCCTTCAAGCTATATTCCTCTAGAATCCAGCAAGGATAGGATCATGTTAATGAGTTCAACAAAGAGAATCACCATTTTCACACAACCAGAGGAATTCATGTACAATACCAAGCTTGACAAGAGAGCAAAGCCAAAGAGCTTTCTACTTTCAGTCATCATATAAATGCAAATGCAAATGCAAATGTACGATTGCAGTTAAAATAATAACAGCACTTCCTCTTTGTGTTTCAGTGATGGCAAGTGCCGATGAAAGAAATGTTTCTGTTTCAATTGAAAGATCAGAGAAAAAGAAGCTGGTCGTAGAAAGAGGAAAATCAATGGATCAGAGGCAGCACTGAGCCTGAAATTGTAGTCGATCAGTCTACCGTGACCACGAAAACATCAGTGTCCTACCCAAAGTGGTTCATGCCCATATTGTGTGATAGAGTTCCAACTTCTGAAACAACAGCAATAGACAAGGTTCCAATCACAATTTTGAAGGGCACTGAAGAACGCAAGGATTGCTTTCATCCCATGGTGGTCTCCATTGGTCCTTATCACAATCAAGACGGAGCTGAAGACAAGAACCCAAAGTTTGCACAAGTGGAGAATCTCAAGGCTTCAATAGCAAACGAGTTCATTGATGGAGAAATAGAAAAGCTAGAGAAGTTCGAGAAGGTGTCTCGCAATGCAAGGGCATGTTATGAGAAGGCTTTTACAGCATACTTATCTGATGATCAATTCACACGTATGATGTTCCTGGATGGCTGCTTTGTTCTCCATTTCATTGATTGTGTAGTCAATAAAAAGTACAGGGAAACAAAGATGAATACCAATCAAATAATGTTTGTGTTGAGAGACTTGTTCTTGTTGGAGAACCAACTGCCTTTTCTGGTTCTTGAGGCATTGATGAACTTCAGACACGACGAGAAGCTTTGGCTAGATCACATCCACAACTTTGTCGCAACGAGGCTTGATTCCCAAAGCACATCTCCAGAAGAGGATGGTTGTAAACCTGCTCACCTCCTTGACCTACTCCACAAGAAGCAGATTGGTCATGCAGAGGAACAGGGAAAGCCATCTGAAACTTCAGTAAATACACATAACGAGTGGCAATCATTTCGTACAGTCATTGAGCTTAAAAAATCAGGGGTCAAGTTTAAGAAGAGCAACGGTAGAACCTTAAGGGACATTAAGTTCGAAGACCACCTTACTAGTGCAGATCTGTTCCTTCCTCGACTTGTGGTTGATGATTTTACGAAGTCAATGTTCTTGAACTTAGTTGCTTATGAAGCAAGCCCCGATGGTCCCAATGATTCTGTGGTCGCCTCATACATTGTTTTTCTAGATGCACTTATTGATCGCCCTGAAGACGTAAAGGAGCTGAGATCTAAGAACATACTCCACAATTTACTTGGAAGCGACCAACAAGTGGCTGATCTTTTCAATGAATTGGCAACCAACTTGGTGCAAAGCCCTCTCGAGTATCAGGACACTAGGAAAAAGATTGACGCTCACTGTCGCAAAAGGGTTCCTAAATGGATGGCCGACGTTAAAAGTACACATTTCAGAACCCCCTGGACTATTCTTGCCTTGTTTGTTGGCGGTGCTATTTTCCTTGTCACCTTTGCCCAGGCATACTTTGCCATAATCCACAAAGAAGTTGAAGAAGAACGGAGAACTCCAACTCCCTCAAGGAAAGTTCACTACTTTGGATAGTATTTTGGTTATCACCCCAAAAAAAAATCTCGAGCTCTCTCCATGAGATGTGCTCTTGGCTTAGGTAAGTTTGAAACTTTCTCAAACCATTTGGAACTGTTTCTTCAATTTCTTTCTTGTGTGGATTGTGTGTATTTCAAGTTTATTTCTGTTTGAACCTAGAAATCTACATATCAAATAAAGAATACTTCTGAGTTGAAAAGGTCTAAGTTGCTGTATTTTGTTTTACTAGACATGGGACATTAGCATTGTTCATCCACAAGATTACTTCTTTTAGACAAGTTGTTCTTATACTGTTACTAAGGGAATTCCCGTTTGTATACTTCAAGGGTAACATCATTTTCAATATATGCTTCGCTTTTATTAATCTGCAGTTTCAGCTTCATCATATAATGGTTGCATTAAATCTAGAATAAGTGCATCACGGTGAGAGAGTTTCATTTGTATTGACCATGTAACCAACCAGCTTTAGACTAGCTAGAATATAATTTCCACAATAGGAAACTCCATGCAATGCAACACATATCAAGTAACTCGTTTATTATTTCTACTTAAGACTTCCAGGTTGAGCTCCTTTGATCTTTTCATGTTTTGTTTTGGTTTAGGAGATAGTTTGCATCTCCTTGACCCTTCCTGGGGTTGCTTTGTACAGTTCCTTCTTCCTTCTAATTATTATTTCAAGTTAACCCAAGTGATGACTTCCTCAGTTGGCACTATATTTTAGGATTCCTGGTGGCCCAAGTTTTCTTGGCACAAATTTAATAGGATCTGATAGGTTGAGCTAAGAAAAACTGATAAATTGTATTCCATTTCCTGCAGATATTCCATGATCCAAATAAAAAGTTGATTTGGTCCACCCCTCTCTAGGTTAATAATTTCAATGGCTACATATTTCTGCTGAATGTACTAACAGAAATGTTTGTATTTGTTTCTATCATGCCACACAGTTTGAGCTACTTAAATCTGGGGAAGCCTGAATCAATTTGAAAAGTAAAATGAAATTCCTTAGAGCACAAAAGTTCTACCTTGGAAATAAGAGTCTAACAGCAATCAGCTAATATCCAAAAGAAAAACTATGACTATTGTTACATTTTAAATCAAATGTTTAACACCAAATTTCTTTCCTGAAGTTTTTAAACATGAACAGATATCCCCAAATTATGAAAGACTTAGTATAACTGCAAACCAAAAGTGAAGCATATTGATATTTAGACCCATGAAATACAGTTTAGGGACTCCATCACCAAGTAATTATCATAAAAAATATTCTGATCACTGAATTTAGTTAGTGTTTCGGAATCTTCCATTACTTACTGCCATAAGCTCCAAACTTCCATTACTTTCCTCATGGATTTACTCTGTTTTGCTCTGTTAAATAATGGAAAATTATAAAATAATGCTAATTTCTGCATTATTATTATCAATCACCATCTGATGTTAGGATCTCTAAGTAAGCCCAAGGTTGCAATCAGAATAAAAACTTCTGGTTCAATCCTAGTTCTACTAGATCATGTCCAAGCAAGCCTAAAACCAGAAGTACAGCTGCAACAACTATGGGCTGGTCCAGCCTTTTCCAAACCCAATCACCACCCTGAATGCTCTTAACAAAATCCATTCCTGCCCTAACCCTGATTCAGGGCATAAGATTTTTGTTCCATCCTTGAACCTAGATGGACCAAGCCAAGGCCAATCCCACTCTGATTGTCCCTGATTAGACCAGGTTTGAAACAGGCTAGCCCAATTCCTGTCCCTGTTAGTCTGTTACTATCACTGTCTGTGATTGGCCATGTCCCTGATTGGCAAGAGATTGCTGCTTGCTTGATTAACCCCAGAAGCAAACAGGGCTAATGAAAGTGCTCATATAGTATTTCAGGAGCTGAAGGTGATGTTGCATGCAACTATATGTAAGAGCAAGAGAATGTAAAAAAAATAGCTCTGCCCAAAGAGAATAACGTGATTTCTAGCTGTAACAATCTAAGAACAGGATGGAAAGGTGAGTACAAACAAGAAAAGCAAAAGGAAGGTCCTGCTACTGCTATTGCAATGAATGGATGGGCCAGCTCCTTATTGCCTATATGGACATTCATTGTAGCTTCAACTGCCTGGAAGTATAAAAATAAAAATAGAGATGCAAGAAATTCGAACAATAAAACGATAAGGCTGCGTTTGTTTGCAAATGTGGGGTGGGAAAAAAAAACATGTGGGTCCCATGTGTAGTGGGGTGTGGGAGAAGGAAAGGAAAGGAAAGGGTTTTGTGGAAAAGTGATAGGGGTGGGTCCCACTTTTTACTTTTCTCAATTTTCCCACAAAGTCCCACCAAATATGTGGGGTTTTAAAATAGCATGGGGTGGGAAAGTTGGGCTGCCACGTCAGCAGACAAGTTTTCCTTGATTCAAGGAAACTTGTCTCCCACTTTCCCACCCCAAACAACCAAACAATCTACAATTTTGGGATTTAAAGGAAAATTAAGAAATCTACATTTTTTTCAAGAATTTTCCCACCCCTTTTTTCCCACCCCACCTTTATTCTAGCAAACAAACGCAGCCTAAGGGATAAAAATGCTGAGACAAGTTTAATGCCACTAACTAGGAGTTCACGAATGATGTCAATAGGTTGCATTCAAATCACTGATGATCTTATCAAAAAAAAAAAAAAAAACGCTGATGATAAAAACTAGAGAAACTTACATGATAAGCTAATATTAGGTTCATGTTTACAAAACTAACCATTCATTGTTCTAGTTAACAAAAATAACCGACTTCAGTTTCAGTTTATCAAAACTAACCAATACAGTGTCCTTTCCAATCAAGTTTTTTTTCTTTGGCAATTTTACCCTTCAAACCCCTTTTGCTGATTATTGCCAGAAATCATATGTAATCCATAATAAGGGCTTTGAAAAATTTGCAGATATTAATGGTTTCTAAAACTCACAAAATCGACATTAAAGTTTCATTAGTGGTTTCCATGTTTAATGGTTGAAAGATCTAAGTAGTGTTGTTCCATGGGCTAAGATTGCATATGTTGCCATTGTTGGCAACTAAAATACAATGTATTCTAAGAGTACATGATTTGTACTGAAGTAAAGGTCTCATAGAAGGCTTTGGGCATTTGATATATTTTTAGAGAGTGATTAACACTATGACAATAGTTTTAAGAGCTTATGAGAAGATTTAAGTGTTCTGGGTGAAGTGAAGATTTCGTAGAATGGTGGATTTCACAGGTCACTGCACATGGGTCATGTTGGATAAATTTTTGAGTAGTCATCCAGTTGTTTTCTAGGTTTGGCTTCCAATGGGAAAACGTAGTTCATGAAGTCTCTTTCCAACCCATTTTTCGGATTGTAATTCCGATATCAAAAAAGGAAGTTATAAGGTTTCTCATGAGAGTGCGATATGGAAGCAAAATTGGGCAATGTAGAAATAATATGAAATTTGGCTACTATGATGAAATTCGGTCTCTGTGATGTAATCTACTTTAAGGGGTTTGAAAATAACTTTTAAGAGTTTGGGGGTCTTTGTGAAATAAGTTTTACATCTCAAGGAGGAAAGTGTAATTTTGAAAGACTGAATGATACAATCTAATGGTTATTAGAAGGACATGGATGAAGATCCAATTTTGAGGGTCGAGATTGATGAGCTTGGTTTTGCAAGTATCCAAGACAAAAAGATTCCATCGCATGCCTTTTGGTTAGTCGGGAGCTTGGAAATGTAATGCACTGCAAAGTATAATGATCAACATGATCCTGTGTATTGTAGATTAAAGGAAAGATTAGAAAATATTCCATTTGAAATAATCTAGTGAAAGGTACTCTAATCTTACATCACTTAAAGGATCTGACGGCCCAAATCTCACCAGTCTTTTTAAAGTGGATACCCAATGGTTGTGCGATTAGATTCTCTTTGGGACTCATCTAGAAGATGAAATCCAACGGTTCTTGCGCATCAACGTTCATTCTCTTTAAAAACCCGAATTTGAGCGAAACAAAGGTAGGTTTTTGAGGTTTTTCACTTGTGGAGACTAAGAAAAACAAGGAGGAGAAGCCAAGAAGCAAGATGGGTATGGAGAACAAGCTCGGATGTGTATTTTGGTGAAAATGTTGAAGAAGAAGGTGAGTAATCAACTGTAATTTGAAAAGTTTTACCTTTCAAGTAGTTGCTTGTTAGGGTTGAGTTGTTTGAGATTGTGGCATTATACTTTAGTGGGTGCAAGAGTTAATACTGGAATGAGTGCTCCATGTTTTGAATTAATTGAAAGTGTGTGCTCTCTGATCATTGTAGTGATCAAAATTTTATTTGGAAAGTATTAAGTAAATACGAAGCTCTATTTAAGGCATTACTCCGTGGATGTAAGCAATTTGACTGAACCACATAATTTTGGTGTCTTGCATTTCTATTTTATTTTTCATTGCATATATTGGAGTGCTTTGATTGCAGAGTGGTAGTGCACTATTTGATAGACCCAGCCACATTGTAGTGTATGGTGGACGTGCCTTTGTGTAATTGATAACTACAGGATTATCTTGACCAATTTTGTCTTGAGCTTAAAGAAGCATTACATCAAAGAGAATTTTAGAAAACACTGATTCACCCCCTCTCAGTGTCAACCTGGGAATGACATATAGTAATAAGAAGGAAAAGTTGCAGTACCATTCCAAAAGAGAGAGAAGGGAAAAAAAAAAAGTTGGAAAAGTTGCAGAATCCTTCAATCGTACCTTCTCCCCCAAATTTCTTCTTTGTTTCACCTCCTTAATCCATCTCCTGCAACCTCCGTATATTATAGAAAGGATAATAGAAAAAACAAGGAAACCCTTAAATAGATTGTTGTTCACAAAATTAAAGGGGAATCTCAACCCTATGGTTCCTCCTCTTGACCTAAGATCAAGAAGTAGCCAATGTTAGAGCTCGGTGAGTATTTTCTCTTTTTTGCATTGAAACCCACTTGCCCTTTCTTCTTCTTCTTCTTCTTCTTCATGCAACGCTACCTCTGTTTTCATGTCGAATGATTACACCCAAATTCATTAAGTGTTTCTTCATCAATACTTCACAGTTACCCCCAATACCCACCCTATCTCCTCACAATGGAACCATGAAACAGAACAAAAAGAACTTTTCATTTGGTTTTTTGTTTTCACATCTGCTCACAAGTTTTGATTTGCTTTTCCTGTATTGTCGATTCTGCTCATATGCTTTTGTCATTTGAGAAGTTAAAACATTTTCATTACTGATGGTTGAAGGCGTAGAGGAAGATGATCCACTCAATGGTAAAATTGTCAAAGAATATAAAATACTGTAGTGGTTAGTTTCCTAAAGGCAAAGATATGTTTGTTATAATTTTGTGTGGCTAGTTTTGTAAAAGAAAACCCAAAAGTAGTTAATCACGTGATTTTCCCTAAAAACTACAATTGGGTTTTCGACACTCAAAATATGTTTCGGTTCATCTGTACAACCTCAAAAATAAGGATTTAGACCACTTAAATTCATCCAATGTTGGATTATTAGTATAATTGCCCAATCCCA
Source organism: Hakea prostrata (assembly GCF_041222555.1). Classification (NCBI taxonomy): domain Eukaryota; kingdom Viridiplantae; phylum Streptophyta; class Magnoliopsida; order Proteales; family Proteaceae; genus Hakea; species Hakea prostrata. Next base: position 18,966,016 of record NC_142609.1, on the reverse strand, counting down.
ACTAAACATCAATTTGTAACTCATCTAAGGAGAATCATCCTTGTACGAATCCATAAGAAAATTTGCAATGATTCAACCAGTATAATTCTTTATTGTTATGTTGGAAAGCCCTAGAAAAGTCTATGTCCACATTCATAATCAGTTTGGACAATTTAATGTTAGGTCTAAAGGCCACCTGTCCTAATAAGCAAAACTAAACTCTAAAAACTTACCCTTTATAATTTGAAGACGTTAACAAGGGACTAATGACATGAACAAGAATTTATTCTTACATGCTCATACAAAAGCTCTATCTGTTTAGACTATTGAAGAACATGTGTCGCCATCAGGTGATTCAGTGCAAACATTTCTACCATCTTAGTCTCAATCCCTTGAACGGAATCTAGAAGACTTGCCAACTCTACTTGTCCAAGTACCATTAACGAGCAATTTTCAATCTTAATCAACAAAGACTCCATAATCAAAAGCAAAAAGAAAAATGTTTACAAGAAAGCCTTCAACCGTGAACCACATACAATTACCTGAGTTTGAGGGTCGGGGGGGGGGGGGGGGGAGGAGGGGGAAGTTACATAAGAAATGGAATGTATCCCTACCTTTGGCCCCTCCCCTTTTTTCCATCGCTCTATCCACTTCACTCCCACCCACTGTTTCTCCCTTACCTCCAATCACCTCCCATCTGCCTTCTTTTGCCCTATGATCACCACTCCCTTGTACCTCTGCACCATGGATCTCCCTTTGGTCCCCATCTTGCCATCCCTCTCAAGGTGGCCTTGCACTCTGCCTAATTCCTTCAACCCTAGTGGATGGACAAAATGTGGCATTCTACCCTGTAGTTACTCAAAATGGAACTGACAGTCCCTGGATTTCTTCCTCCTCGCCCACGGCTTCTTTCTTTTCAAATTTCCAAATGTGAATGAAAAATGTAGGGTTCTTGAAAGTGGTTCATGTTTGGTAGGCAAGAAGCCATTGTTTCTTCAACAATGGCATAGACATCTCGAGCTCTACAAGGAAAGTCACTCCACCCTTCCCCTCTATAGGTCTCTCTTCCAAGCTTATACTCCACTTCTGGTGCTCTAAAGGTGTGAAATCTCCTAGATTTCTACCCCTTTAACCCATGGATTCAAGACTGAGAACCCAGGCCTCGAATCGGGGACAATTGTGAGCCATTCAAGTCGAGCCCAAAGGATTGAAAATGGAACCAATGTTGGTGAATGACTCTTGTGATGACTCTACAACTCTCTGAGAGTTTAAGTGAAGAGAGATGATTAAATTACGATGGTGTAAAAAGGGTGATTTTAGAATGTCCGTAGATCGACGATGGAGAATCCAATTGATGCGAATAAGGTATCAAATTGAAGATCGTCGAAAGACCTTTCCAACAAGTCAAAAATCACCAAATTAGGAGTCCGTTTTGGGGTCCAAACATGGACGGTAAGTTGTGCCAGTTGGGTGAACCAACCCCCACCCCATTTTCTGTTTAGGGGCAAAAATGGAAATCCAGGTTTTTAAGCCCTATTTTATGTTTTAATTCACCCATAACCGCATTTATGCTAGAACGAGGTTGAGGCTGCGGGAAGAGGAGAAACCATGGAGAAGAGTATTTCCCTTCCAATCAAAGGTGCTCTGCGACTCAGATCATTGTGGGAATGTTGAAGGAAGTGAGAATTCTTAAACCCTTCTCTCTAATCATAGTTGGTGGAAGTTTCTTTTCTCTTCTTTTGTGAGATCTTGAAAAGGAAGAGTATTAGGTATCTTGGATGCTCATCTTTTCTTGTATTAATGTTCCCCTGTGTATGGGAGTAATGGTTTGTCCACTTAAGAAAGATTTCGGAATTTGACTCTCCAAGTTACCCACGGGTGATTTAGGAGAGCCAATTTGGGGTTTTTTGATCTAGATTGAATTCGATCAATACATAGGATTCTTGTACTGCCAATTAGACATTCCCAAAGTTTCATTTTGATTAGACATCGAATCGGTGGCGAATTAGAGACCATTCACTAGTGAGATTGAGAACTATCCTTTTTAACCTAGTTTTCAGATTTGAGTTTTCATGGGAATATTTGGGATATCCTTTAAAACCCAAATTGACTCTTATTTGTGATAATTATTTCTTTTGCATAAATATGTTTATGTATCTTGTATCTTTAGTCACCAAGTTGTGGGAAGGAATTACTGATCTTTAGAAAAAGGAATCTAGTTAGAAGGTGAGGAATATACTTAAGCTTATCTTGCATGTTTAATTATGTTAATTAATTTTTATTATTGATATCTTGACTTGCTTTAGTATTATCTTGTGATTATGTCTTCTATTTTTCAATATCTTTGAATGGTGATATGAGAATGTATGAGATGGATGAGATTGAATGGATTGAGTTTTTCTTGTTGAATCTTAAATTATTGATATGAAAATATATGGATGATGTTGAATTAAATTACCCATTCTATTTTATGTTGCTTACTAGGGTTGTGGGTTCACCCATTGCCCTAGTGACATTATGTGATTGCTTAGATTGTGATTGGGAATGGGGAATGTTTTTTTGGTATTTCCATCATAGGACACCGGAGGAGGAGGTATGTGACACATTCCTATGGTGCCATTGGCGCTTTCCCTGATAAATGGTTGACATATTTAGGGCATGTCTAGAAGTGTTTGGTTAGGTGACCTCATGGGTACTACTACCCTTTCGACAGGGGTATTGAAGCCGGTTAACCCGTGATGTTAGTGGCTAGGTCCTGTGTGTTAAGCAAGCCCACTATTATCATAGAGAGGTAAGGTTGCATATAATTGATAAGGGCTCATGGGCGCTCAAGATCGGTAACCAACTTATGAGAGGACATGGAGAACATCCTGTCTATTATATGTGGATGACCACTGGGTTAAGGAATGGGGTCCAACAGATGTCTCCCATTGAGGATTCCATTCATAGGTGGGAAAGTATTGAACCAACAGGGCACCAGGCATGAGGGGAGATATTGGATATTGAACCGAGTTGGTTGGTGCCATAGGGAAAGTATCTATACCACATGTAGTACAAGACCGTATGACTTTGCATTAGGCCTAGGATTATCCTTGACACATGTTAGATCTTATATCAATGGTGATGTGAGAGAGTGATGACCTAATCTCCAACCATGACTTGACAAGACTTTACCCAACAACCGCGGAGAACCCAACAGACGTGCTTGAGTGCCATGAGGGAAGAGTGATTGAGACCGCCCAAAGAAGATTGGTGTATGACTTAATGTGTGTTTACCATAGAGACTTCATGATAGAGTTAGGAGCATAATAGCATAATCATTCATATATCATATCATTATCATTAATTATATTATCGATATTTATGTTATATGTGTAGTGTGAAATCTTGTGAATGAATGCATGATATGATGTTGAGTTTACCTCACTGAGCTCTGTTGAACTCATTCCTTTTATATGTCTGTTTCTATTAGATTATACTGCAGGTTATGAGGACTTCTTCCAAATGGAGGATTCGTTGCCGACATATCTTGAACGAGTGACTGAAGAAGAAGTGGATGCACATGGAGCTTTATGCCAGTGTTAAGATTGTTCTTGTGAGTTGAATTCCATTAGAGAACTAGTCTAGTTTAGTTTTCCGCTACGATGAAAATTACTCTATTTTCTTTTCAAAACTCTGATGTTATACCCTTTTGATTGTAGGTATGGATGATTGTAATCATTATTTTAGATTTGATAGCTTTATATTTAAAACTTGATTTATTCTTGTCCGTCTGATTTTACTATATCATATGTTGTGTGGAATTGTCATTGAACGTAGGTCTTGCGGTGTATCACCCCCACGGGTATTCGGGTATGACCGGATCGGCTAGGTGGGGTGTGACAAAAGGATTGAGCATTGTGGGTTTAGCCTTAGGGACTCCATATTATCCGATGCCATCACCATGTGCAAGGACCATTTTTTCCGATGCTACTAGACACCTTGGCCTAAAAGAACTGAGTTTCTAGTTCATCAGTCTCTCCTACACATATGCCTTTTCTTTCTCTCTAAGATGGGCATGGATGGACATCTCTACAATGGATTTTTCTGTCATAATTACCACATGTTTTATATTTAGAAAATGCAAAATAAGGTTGTGTCTAGTAAATGTTCCCCCAACTTGCATTGGATAATTAAGCTAGTGAAGATGAAAATCTTGCATTGGGACCAATTAGATACAATAACTCTTGTATTATTGACAATATTATTAGCTGTAAAACCCATGTCGATGCTAATATCTTATGGAAAAAGGCAGAGTGGACTTTTGGGAATTTTTGGGTGGCCACTTCCACCATTAGCTTTGGATGGATTGGTTCTATTTGGAGGTTGATATATGATGCATCCTGAAGAGGCTTATATCAAGTACAACTTATCAAGCGTCATGTTGATGAAATATAGTATACTAAGCAAGGTGTTTTGATCTCCTTGGCACCAGAAAAAGCACTATGGCCTATAGAACTAGCTCAATTATGTATAGATCTTCTAAAAACACTAAGGAATGTGCCCCTATCTCCTTTTGTTAAGCTAGAATTTGGAAATGGTTAATCAGGAGGAAAATAGTGCATTTGAGAAAAGGATAAGTGACACTTGGAACATGTACCACCTTAGCCCTATATGGACTGCTTCTACATTGCAATATATTGTTTTCTTTCATTAAAAAAAAGATAATTATTGTTGCCTCCTTGTACTATAGCTTAATTATTAAAAGAACCCTATTCTTTATGAAATTATTGTTGTCCCCCCCCCCCCCCCCCACTCTTCTAGAATTTAGAAGCTAGAAGACGATACTATCCTTATTTAGAGAAACCACATGAAATACCAATTTTACACTTACATTTTTCTTATCATTTTAGATTCTTGAAAAAAATAAAAGAATCTTCCTAGTAGTAGGAACTTCCTAAAATTGATAACATCAAATTAGAAAATTAATAATAAAAAACTAAAAAATAACATTAATTTGGAAAGTAACATACAAAAGTTGTTGTACCAAGGAAAAAAAATACAAAACAACAAAAATGAGGAGTTACCTCTTTTTTTATTACCTTACATTTTGAATCTCGATTTTGGGTTTTGTCTAGGGAGAGGAAGGAATAGGGTTGGGGATCGTTGAGAGGAAGAGGAAGGAAACAATTTCTTTTCCCTTTTTTTTGGGTGGAGGGGGTGGGGTGAGAGAAGAAAATGAGGCTTTTTTTCCCCTCTCTTTAGATCATTTAATTAAGGTTTTTTTTTTTTTTTTCTCTAATTGCTAAGGGTAGTAATGTAATTTAATATAAAGTGAAATAAGTAATATAAAACCTTAGGTTATTTGGAGATTTTAAATAAATAAATATGCCATGTCATCACTTAATGAAGAAAATTTAATGACAAGGGGGATCAGTAATTGTAGGTAAAGTCTAATGTTGAATTTTCAAAAAGTATAGGGGATAAAACAGTAATTAAGTTATAGTACATGGGGACAATAATGACCAAAAAAAGGATTATAAGACATTTCTACTATTTTAAATAAAAATAGGTTTCATAATTGATACCCATACACACAAAAATAAAAGTTTGTCAAAGAATAATAATTGATACCAATAAGGCTCTAAGAATCAAAGAGCCAAGATTGAATCACGCCTCTACTCCATGGAGAGAATTTTCCATCCCATATGTTAGAAGTTTTTTTTTTTGGAGGGGGGGGGGTTTAAAACGACTTTATTGATGAGCATAGCTCAAGGAAGAAATGATACAAAGATCTTTCAATCATATAGTGGATATATATAAATATATATATATATATATATATGATAGAATGATCTTATGACTTGATTCTAATTTAAATACACAATGATCTTTTGTAGGTAATTACAATCCAACATTGTTAGCTACCGTTTTCTCTTTTATTTCAAATGAATTTTCTTAGGGATAATTACTGTTGCCCCAACTGTACTTTGGTTTTATTACTACTTTATTCCCTATGCTTTTTAAAATCACTAATTCAACATTTAACTTTGTCTATACTAACTAATGCCTCCCTACTTTTAAGCCCTCTTAGTTTACTGATGATGTGATATCTTTATATTTTTTTGGAAACCCCAAAATTGTTTTTTCTTTACTTATTCGGTTATGTTATAATACTACCCTTAATTAACTCTGGAAAGAAATTAACCATAAACCATTTTCTTCTCTTAAAGGAAAGAATTGAATAAAAGAAATAGGATAAAACTCAAAATAGAAACTTAAGATGAGGGAAATAAATTCATTTTTTTCTCGAAAAAGAAATGTTCACATAAAGGAAAAAGGTGATAGAGTAAAACTCAAAATAGAAACTGAAGATGAGGGAAGTAAATCTATTTCTTCTTTAAAAATAAACGGTCGAATAAAGGAAAAAAGTGATTGAAGAAACTCAGAATAGAAACTAAAGATGAGGAAAATAAATCCACTTTCTTATATTGCTTATACAAAGAATTGCACAATTTGATTTAAATTTCAAAATCATAGACAATAGAATTACTGAAATTGATATTGAAGAAGTGAAAAGACTACTTTGAAAGCAGAGTAGGTAAAGAGGAAGAAAGAACCCGATCCAATTCTTTCAATGATAATGAATACTTCAAAAAAATTTGGGTGAAAATACTTAACTTGTTTTGATGAAAATACTTAATTCTATTAACTGATTCCTTTCTTTTACGAGAAAGTTCTACAGAGAAATTTGTAAAAGAAGATGGCAAGGAAGAAGAGTATTTTAAACATTGAAATTAGCTAACAGAACTAAATAATAGAAGTGTTATCAGGAAAAAAATTGAAAGAAGGTAGAAATATGAAAGAAATAAACCCCTTGCTTCAAGGATTTAAAGTCTCTATCACTGTAACAGTGTTTGTTATTGCAATTCATCATAGCCAAATTTACAGGTGTTGGAGTCACTAAATAGGAGCTGACATAACCATGAAGAAGAAGGCACATTGAAGGATAAGAACTTTTTGGGAGAAATTTGAGGTTTAACAAGAAGCAATAGCCCTGATAAGAGAGAGAACGAGAATGAATGTGAATGGGTTTTCCTTTTTGTTTTTTAGGTCAAAATGCATGGATTTTGAAAATAAGGATAAAACTAGTATTATTCTGCTTTTTATAAATAAGAAAAATATTATTTTTTGATTTATTAATTTTAATAAAAGGTAAAATAGAGATTACATATTCAAACTTAACAACTACTTGCAAACTACTTAACATTATAAATAATGAGGTTTGATTAGTAATAAAACCAAATTATCCCATTTTCTTATCTTCAATTTTTGTTCCATTAATGTAGCTATGTGAAGTAATTATCACCCACTCACTTACCCTCTCTATCTACACTTCCATTCCCTCTTAATAACGGGGGAGAGGGAAAGAGAGAGAAAGAATTGAGAGAAAGAATTGAAATGCTATCTTTTTAAATATTTTTTGCAATGAACTAGAATGAATTTAATGAAAAATCTTAGGAGGAGAAGAAACTCATCTGTGAAAGAGAAGGAATAGAAGGGGAGGCAGAGTGACCAATTTCGTATTCGTACATTAGTGGGATAGATAACATGCAAAAATTAAAACATAAGAAATTAATTCAGAATGAAAGAGAAAATGGTTGTTTGAAGGGTCGGGTTCTATTAATGATTGCTTTTTAAAACCTCGTTTCTTGTAGTTTCAGGACAATTCTTGAATGAGCAAACTCATTCCTGATCCGTTCGCTTGTTCTTCTTAAATTATTCTATTTGAAATCAAACACTGAATTAGAAAGAATCTCACCCTTCAGGAGTAAATTCTAAATAAGTACTGGAAATAAAACAAGCATTAATGCTCAGGCAGAAAATATTCAAATCGATTCCTTCACAGATTGAAGAAGTCTTGTTATACTTGAAGAACACAAACCAAAACTGAAGAAAGAGAGAGCCCACCAAATCAAAAGTGTAGACGAGAGAGAAACAAATCTGGTTGAATATTTCTTGGGAAGCTAGTTCATCTGATCTGGAGTAATCTGGTAAACAGAATCAAAATCCTACTTTCTTATTGAATCTTGTCTTGAGTAGTTCAGGAGGTAAGAAATGAACACAAGTCACAACAACTTAATGCCACTAATTGTTTTTGTGTGGTCACCTTCACGACTATACCCGTGAAGAAGTGAAGCCTCATGGTATGCAGCTTTATCCTTGCCTTGCAAATTATGCAAAAGTATCTCCTGAAAGCAAGCATCCTCACTCAAGTAACAACCAAAGAAGAAGGAAGGTACCTCTCTCCTTTGCATCCATTCAACACTACAAAAAGGCCAATGAAGGAGCACCAAACTGATCAGAATCCACCATTCTTGAATGATGGAAAGCCATCCTTATCATGAGATTACAGAAGAAAGAAAGGATGAGCCTATTCCACCGGAGTGGTGGATCTCAATGACTAGGGATGTGGAAGAGCCTGGAACCAGTCAATCTTCTATGCATAAGCTACAAAGGGTTCCCTTGACTTTGCGCGATGTTGAGAAAAACAAAGGATGCTATGACCCAGCTGTGATTTCCATTGGTCCATTTCACCATAGGCATCCCAAGCTTCAATCAGTGGAGAACCTCAAGCCCAGAATTGCACAGAAGTTCATCTCCAGCCGAGACACCAGAAAATTCTACGTCAAATTTGTTGAGGTAAGCCATAAAGCAAGGGAATGTTATGCTAAAGGTTCAACTGCTACTTTCGAAGATGAAGAATTCCTGCGTATGATGTTCTTGGATGGTTGCTTTATTCTATATTTCATTGATTGTGCGGTGAAAGGCAAGTTCCAGGATATGAGGATGAAGGATGATCAGATAGCTTTTGTTTTAAGGGACATGTTCTTGCTAGAGAATCAAATTCCATTTGTGGTACTCCAAGAATTGATGAGCTTTCGCTTTACTGAAGGGCAACAAATGATCCGAAAATTCATCGGGAGGCTGTCTGGGGCCAAATCCTCTTCGCAGGAATATGATCATCCTCCTCATCTCCTTCACCTACTATGGAATGAGTTTACTGGTACAAAACCTCCACCAAAGCTATGGCTATTCACAAAAAAAGATCATCAATTCTTTCACCCATTCAGATCAATCCAAGAGCTTCGAGCTGCCGGTATAATGTGCAAGAGAAGCAGTAGTCCAAGCTTAAGAAGCGTGAGTTTCATATCTCACCTTGTCCATGGTCAGTTTTTACTTCCTGCAATTGTGGTTGATCAATCAACCAAGACCATGTTTTTAAATCTGGTAGCCTATGAAGCCTGCCCTGATGCTCCCAGTGACTTTGCCATCACTTCATACATCTGTCTTCTGGAGTCGCTTATTGTGAATGCTGATGATGTGAAAGAGCTGAAATCAAATAACATAATCTTTAACTTCCTTCGTGATGATCAAGAAGTGGTCAATCTCTTCCATGATTTGACGGCCAACTTGGTACCAAATCTCAGTGAATACCGGGAAGTAAAACTCCGTATTGAAAATCATTACAGAAGGAAAATTAACTTTTTTCCAGTGATATTATATAAATTTCATAGGAGCTTCAGCGGTCAATGGACCCTTTTTGTTTACATCACAACGATCATTTTCATGGTTATGTTCCTCGTTCAGATCTTCTTCACTGTCTTCTAATAGAAGGATAAATTCTTGAGAACTACTAGAGCTTTATACAGTTGACATGTATCTGTTTTCCTTCAGAATTTGGATTTCAATCCCTAATTGTTGGTTCCATGAGTTTCATAGGTCTATTCTATGTTCACTAGATTGTTTTATTATGGTTTACCAGAACAGTAATTTGTAAAGCCTTCTTTCTCTTGAAATCAGATGATGTTTAATGCAACTTTTTCCACTCAATTGTTCAAGGATTATTAATCCTTTTACATATGCTTTGTGCCACCAAACAAGTACAAAGATACTCTTTATAGGTAATCTTGGATATGAATGACAATAAGGAGCTTCCCTGGTACCTGATGGTAGGTTATTTCAGGTGCAAGATATTTACATTTTGTAGGTTCCATCTATTCCTTTGGATTTCACAATTAGTCCAGTAAGTTAACTTGATCCTCAACTAATGGAAATTTAGTTCAAATAGCTCCGCTATTTACAAACCAACCCTCAAGAACAGGGATTCTTTCATTCTGAGGTCCAGAAATAAATAAATATTCTTCTTTTGAAGAAGAAAGAAGAGAATTAGGGAAGGACCCTACAAGTTATCATGGTGAAGACCTTAGGAAAGATCATGGCTCTATGCTACTTCTGTAGAAGCCAAAGTCCCAGACCCTATCTAAGGTTGTATTAGAGGTCATGATGAAATCCCATCTGCAGCCAAACCTCACTCAGGTGAACAATGTTAGGCTCCCCTGTCTTGAGAATCATGGAAAATTGAAAATGAATCATGTTTGCTTGTTGTTGCAAATATTTTTTGTTTTTATAAAGTGAAAGGAAAATACAACAACTTATTTTCTTAAATGAACAATAAGATATGGGCAGTATGAATTAATATCCTACAATACTTCAAACCAGCATCAGAGAAAACAGGTTGAGGCTGCATACATTATGACCCTCTCCAGACTCAGACTCCCTCAGTACTGGAAACCATGTTTTTAACTCAGTATCCAATAAGTGGTCCAAAAGGGCACACTTGGAAGTAGTTCATTTCTGTGTCATTAGTTGCATTTCAAGGAAGGAAGCATCTCTGGATTTGGTCTACTTCCCAAGTTAATATAGCTTCAACATAATCTGAATTTTTCTTTAGCATATCCATTGACCATCATTCATTTTGTTTTTAATTGGACTAACATCTAATCTTATCCCATATTCACAAGATATAATATCCACTACTTTAACAATCCTCAGTTTCATTTTGTAATTCTTTTTTCTTTCTTAAATTTTCTAGACAGTGGGGCTGAAAGAGGTTGAGAGATGCAAACAGAGGTGATGAGGAATAAAACAAGGTTCTTTTATTTAAGAAAAATTAATTCTTTTTCTACTGTTCTATTCCACTCCCCCTCCCCCCTGGCAGCAAAAAGTCAAAAAAATAAAAAATATTTCCAAGATGGAAGCTATTCAAATTGTTACACTTCACAGCAAATATGAAGAGGGAAGATTTTGGTGCTGCTGGTGAGCTTGTTCTAACTATAAAGTTCATCGTTCAATCAGTGGTTTAAAGCCTATAAAAGTTGAAATTGAGGCTGGCTTGGACACTATAAGTAGGGTAACAAGATTTCTCCCCTAAGGTGGTGTTTGTCGCTAAGCCTCAGTTATAGATTCTGGTGGTTCAATCATTCTAACATCATAAGCAATTTCTTCACAAGAAAACTCCAAATTAGTGTATTACTATCCAACTGCACAAGGTCACTTTGAAGGATAGAAGTATTGAACTACCCCATTTACTTATATTTCTTTTCTAAAACCAAATTTTCTACCTGGAAGGGATGCTCAGACTTGACCCAAGACTTCTTCTGACTGACTCAGCTGCATTGAATGGAAACAATCCAATGTGATTTTCAATTGTCAAGCATGTCATGCAATTCTGAAATCAATGCCACCTTTTAATGCAAATCTACAGTAATACCATACTCTATGCAAATAAACAAACGAAAAATTCACAAAAAAGAAAAGAAGTGTATATACCAGGGAAGATTACAACAGAACTTCTATCTACCAGTAATCTCCACAAGAACAGTTGCCATCCTTGAAATGATGGAAGCGTTGGATGTCTCTGAGGATAATCTGCCTACCAAAGAGCATTGAAATTAGTTTTGCAGCTGAATGACAATCTCCACAGACACGGAGGTTCTTGACTACACGTATACTCGTCCCTGGAGGAGTATTTATAAGTGCAAAAGCAATTGCCAACTTTTCACTATGATATCTAAGAGAAGCTTCTTTCTCCTCCTCTCCGATGTCTGCATGAACAACTAGAGAAGTATCAGGCACATATCCAACCAACTTTAGTTCCTCAACTAAGTCATCCAGTACCCTATGCAACTTCTTAGACTCAGAGTGTGTTCCATCCCCTGAGAAGAACTCGTGCACCACATTGTCCACCTCAACTGAACTACAACCTGGGACCTTTACCACTCCACTATCTTTCATCATCTTCCTCAAGTTATTCACATCCTCCCATCTCCCAGCTCTTGCAAACATATTTGATAATATCACATAGTCTCCTCCGTGTGAGTCATCTAATTCAAGAATCCGCTCAAAGACATGCTTTGCCAACTCCACATTGCCATTACTACTACATGCAGATAATAATGTTCGCCACAATATTGGCGTGGGATTGATTGGCAGGTCCTCAATAAACTGAAAAGCCTCATCCAGTCGCCCTGCTCGACTAAGCAAATCCACCATACAACCATAATGCTTGATACTAGGAATAATCCCATAATGGTTAACCATGCTGTGAAAATATTTGCAACCTTCATCTACCAACCCTGTATGACTGCACGCATATAAAATTCCTAGAAATGTTATTTCATCTGGTTGCACACCTGCTCTTTTCATCTCTTGAAACATAGATATGGCTTTGCTACCATGTCCATGAATTGCATAAGCCACAACCATTGCTGACCAAGCCTGGGTGTCTCTGAACTGTGTACTCTCGAACACAGACACAGCATCATTCAAGCTCCCACACTTAGCATACATGTCAATCAGGGCAGTGTTCACCTTTACAAATTCGTCAAACCCATTCTTCTGAATGTACTCATGTATCCACTTCCCCAACTCCAAGGCACCCAACATAGCACAAGAAGAAAGTACACTAAGCATGGTAACGTAGGTGGGTTTGAGATTGCTTGCTTGCAATTGCCTAAACAAAGCCAATGCCTCATTAGGCCTACTGTTTCTAGTATAACCGGTGATCAGTGCATTATAAGTAACAACACAGGGTTCCAAAATCTTTTCAAAGACTTGGCTTGCGGCATCCACATCACCACACTCGGCATACATGTTGATAAGGGTTGGGTGGACATAAACATTAAAATGAAAGCCATGTTTGATAGCAAAGCAATGCAGTTGTTTTCCTTCTTCAATGGCTTTAGCGTTGGCACACGCCTTGAGAAGGGACGGGAATGAGTAGTCGTCAGGGCAGAGGCCCAAATTAAGTACACGGGCAAAGAGAGCCACAGCGCGAACTGGGTAATGGCTGCGGGCGTACCCACGAGCCATGCTGTTGAATAGGACGATATCAGGCTGAGGAATTCTATCGAACAGGTGTTGCGCATGATCCATGGAGGAAGATGGGTTGGTAGTACACGAATTTATGAGCTTGGTGAGGACAGGGAAATCATTTTGGAGCTGGGACTTGACGATTGCAGCTTGGATTTGTTTGATTTCCCTGAGAGAGCTGCATTTGGGTAAGAGAGAGAGTGGAGGAAAGGATGCCTCATGTGAAGTTGGTGAGTTGGGGGAAGACAAATGTGTAAACTGAAGAATAGACGTCGCCATTGGTGTTCTTGAGGCCCCAACCAGTCATCAGTTCCCTGGGTCATAAGCAGAAAATACTGGGTACAACATAGAACCCACAATCATCAATTCGAAACAACTATAAGACGAGTCTCTTCACGGGCTATCTATTCAAACATCTTCTTTGCCGCATGCAGATTGCAGACAACACCAACACACAGTGGTTAGTAGATAACAATCGGTTGACCAAAAAAAAGTAGATAACAATCGCAATAGCTTGCTTCAGTCCTGCGCATTCTGTTCAGCGAGCCGTAGAATGCGCTCAAATTAATCGTAGCCGTTGATGCAACTATGGAGAGTTAAGTGAGCGATTCGACCGATTTGGTGTCTATGAACCAACCATCTCAATGGACCAGACGAACCGAAGTTGTACGTTCTCAAAATCGTTTGATAAAACACCAAAATATTGAGCGCCAAGTTCGTCTTATACCCTCATTTCAGAAGAAGAGGTTTTTAACAAGCAAAATCGCACAGGGAAAGTTCGTCTGTTTGGCTTTAATTTTGATCTCTGCAACAACTTTTTTTTTTTTTCAAACGATAGTGGGTTTCGAACGAAAGGGGAAATATCTCGGGGTTTGAAGATCAGGTAGATCGTTGTTCTTCATATTCTTCTGCATCTTGTTTTGCTTCTTGCTTCTTCTTTCTTCTTCAGTTTGTTGGTGGATCTCAGTAATGATATTAAAAAAAAAAAAAAAAAAAAATTTAATTCATGTTTTGCAGGGCCTAGAATACATTTGCTGTCGTGCAAAATTAAAATCACCACTTCTTTTGCAATGTAAAATTTATTTTTTCTTTCTTCCTACTGCGTTTGCATGCTGGTCGTAGTTTTCCTCGCTGTTGACTGTTGTTTATTGGTTGCATTGGAAAGAGATATAGAAAGAGAGAGCTTTCCATTTGTGGATTCTGTCTCTAGGCACTTTCACTGATCAAAGCACCAGAAGCTCGATCAAAGTCTCTTTTGCCAATTCTGGGATTCATGCTAATTTCTAAACGAACGTGCTCTTCTGAGATGGAGGCCGGTGAAACTTCTTTGAAAGTAGAAACAGGCGTCCGAGTTCAAGCTCCATTGGTAAGCTCACTCCAGAATCACTTTCATTTGTTGCTTTCTTGCTTACCCTATTGAATCTCCAAAAGGTACCCAGATGGAATTGTCGTTGAATTTGCACCCTTGGAGAAAAGCTTTGAGATTTGATGTACTAAATGTTTGAAGGATCTGCTGAATTTTCTTTTTCTTCTTTTTGCTTGATTATTGCTAAATTTTTCAGTTTTGGTTTCAAAACTAGGGATTTGGAACTGCTGAGTGCTGCATTTTCGTGTGGATGCCCTACAACCTAGGAAGTATGTGTCTGAACGTGGATTGTGAAATTCTGTTTAAATCAAATGATAGGCTGATTACATATTGGATCTGTTGGTCTTATCAGATAGAAGGTCCACTACCTCTGATTTTGCCCTTGCTCAACAGGATTCTTTGCTTGAGGTTTGAGGTTTCAAACATGGAGAGTCTTCTTCCAAATCTACTGATAAATTCAGATTTATGGTGTAAATGATTATCCATAAGAATCAAAGCACTTTTTTATTTCTTTATTTTTTAATTTTTTACATATCTAGCTTTTTTTTGACATGTCTCCCATAGATCTCTTGAAACCATGGTCCGACATGTCGGACCAAGTTGCCTTGTCGGTGGCTGGCGACACCACCGACACGGCAACATATCACTGACATGTGGTGGCTGGCGACACCACCGACACGGCGACATATCGCTGACATGTCGGCGATTTTTTGAGTGAAGTCGCATCTACATAGTACTGTCAATGTCCTAAAAACGAGTTAAAAACTTAGAATATCTGAAATATCAGTCTTAGAATTTGATGGGACATCTTTACTCAACATTTTCTACCCATTAAATATTTAAAGTTAATAACTCACAGTCACACGTGAAGTTTAAACACAACAAACAAAATGCCCTTTATCTTGTTTACTTTATATGTCTCTCGTTCTTGGTTTGCCGGTGGTAATGGAAGTTCTCGGGTTTTCTTTATCTCTCTCTCGTTCTTGGTTTGCCGGTGGTGATGAAGGTTTTCGGTTTTCTTTATCTCTCTTTCTCGTTCTTGGTTTGTCGATGGTGATGGAAGATTTTCGGTCGACTTCGTAGAACATCGAAGCTAGGTTTCTTTGCAATCGCTGAGGCCTCCAATGGTAAGATGAATGAGATTATTGAGTCCCATTCTCCCAGAGATTCTGATGGTCACGGCACCCACATAGCCTCCATCGCTGCCGGCAAGTACATCCCCCTACCTCCACTCTGTTTTGTGTCTCGCTTCCGCCGGAGTCAATGAACTTCCCACCGGAGTTGATGAAACTTCGCCGAAATCTCGACCGTTGGCGATATATCGCCGGAAAATGTAATATCGGTGTCGCTGGGGGTATCGTGTTGCCCCCAGCAACACCTTGAAATATCGCCCCGGGTCGGCGATTTGTCGGCGATTTATCGCCGACACTAGGTACCATGCTTGAAACTAGGTTTCTTGTTTGCTGCCCTACACTGATGCTTGAAACCTAAGACAGGTGGATAAAATCCACACAAATTTTCCAGTTTCTGACTTATTGTATCTATAATGCATGATAACAAAGTATTCTAATTTATGGTTGGTTTATCTATTCTTTGGGTATTGCCTTAGAATGAGAGTTAACCTATGGTTAAGCTAGTGGTTTATGAAGATCTTCCATGGAACCTATGGAGGTAATATACCTTCCATTGAGAAACTTTAGTTCATGTTTCAGAGAAATTTTTGAGGAGCAAGTTTAACAAAGTCACATTTTTTCCCCTTGGAAGGAGGTTTCCTTTTTATGTGCATCAATGTCAGGTATCATCTGGTCCTACTTTAATGCCACCATCTGAAAACAATATATCAACAACAGGTATCAGCTAGTCCTTCAATCATAAGCTGTTTGTTGTTACAAGATATGGACTAGGTCTCTTTCCCGCATCTTGTACACTTCTTGGATTAGTAATTACATATACCATGGACCTTCATACACCTGCATTAAAACCTATTATGGAGCCCCTGCTAACTTGACAAGAGGTGATTATGCCCCCACAGACTTAATCTTCTGCTTCTCAGAAAGCGGCAGTAAGATGGAGTTGGAGCAATTGCAAGGGTGGTTCATGTTACACGATTAAAAAATAGAAGAAAAAAAAAAAAAAGACTTAATCAAGTAGAGAGAAAGCTCTGTGATTCCTCAGTCCTCACAAACTCAAATTTGGAAAGCTTTTCTCTCCATCTTTATCTAGTTCGGAATTGTTACGGCTATGTACAGCTTCGCCTTTGTAATATTCATTTTTTTAGATGATTATTTTCTTTTCTCACTATTCAAAGTGACAAACATCTTCAACACATAATCTTAATCCTGGATCAACTAGATATCATTCTCTCCATCTTTTGCATTCAATTGCAGAGTGATAATTTTTCTACTGATTTATTGTATTGAGACGGTATTTCCTTAGATTGTTTATTAATTCTTATTATGATTGAATAAGTTTTCATGTTAAGCACCTGTGTGGCTAGGTGAAGGGGGGGGGGGGGAGGTGTTCTTGCCCCTTCACATTCATATAAAAAGGGTACACTACGGCCTTTTATACCAGTAGTTCTCAGGAAAATTCAAGGCCTAAATTTTAATTGGACTAGCCAGTATCAGCAGTTGAAGTGTCTTTCACTTATAGTTGCACATCATACACAGCTTTAGGCGCCTAACTAGACCCTGTTTGCTGATCCTATATTTTTGTGGAAGTACATAAATTATTGGGGCCAAGATCATTCCACGACTAGGAATATTGCTTTGGAAAGTAAAACTCTGTTGGCCTTACTGTAGACAATACTTTTTCTCTAAACAATTTCTGTTATAGATTTCTTATGGCTATTCCACTGGTTCCTCTTATATAATAGCAAATTGGAGTTAATGCCCTGCTAGAGTGTTAAGTTTCCTTCATGGTTGTTTTCAACAGGTTGACAGTAGAGATGCCACACATCAACTTCAGAGTTCCAAGTCCAGCTGATTTGTTCTACTATGTATAGACTTTGTTCTTTAATACCGGCAATTCAAGGTTGGGAATGAATCCTGGTACAACAGCAAATCTTGCCATATTGAGACCAAGTGGTCATGGGTTTAGGTCTGAAAATAGCTTCTCTATGAAAGCTGGAGTATTAACTTCACAATTAAACCCTCCCTGGACCTGAGAGTGGTAAAGCATTGACCAATGGATATCGCTCCACCTCTGCCTCTTTAGGTTCAATTTTAAGGATAAAAGGTAAGGGGAAAATCTCCAGAATTCATTTAAACTTGTCTAACTAAAGCACATTTATCAGAGGACCTAGGATTTTAATGACTCTTGCTGGTTCTGTGATCATTGATTACAATCGTGGAATAATAACATCATGTCTTTTGTCAGAATAACTTGATAGGTAACAATCAATAGACCATCTAATTAGAATCATGGAATTGCTTCCTAGAAGGATCTTACCAAATGTCGTCCAAGCTGCAATTCTGATTTGGACTTCCACCTGGGCCTCAAATGGTATGGTGTAGATGAAATCAATCGCTATTTTCAACTTGAAAATTGAAAGATGCCCAAATGTAACTCTAGGTACATGATTTCTTTGCTGACTGATCTATTTATTTCATTGGATATATTCAAAAAGCACTCTAAAGAGTTCATAATGCCAAGGTATAACCACCAAAAAAATAAATACACACAAAGCCACAAGGCAAGGTGAACGCCCGCATGCCCCCCCCCCCCCCCTCCCCTCCCCCAACCAAACAGAAAATAAATCTCACAGCTTCTACCCATCTCTTAACCAGACCTTCCAGTCTGAAAGGATTGATATGCACTGTTACAAAGGTTGAACATACTATTTTGAATGCAAAATTCTCATTGTGACAAAGTAATGGGATTGAGCAAACTTTCTCAGAAGTAGGTTACCAATTCCCGAAAAGTGTTCCACTAGTTTTCTTGTCCAAAGCACCTGACAATGCATAATATGACTCTTCAAACCACTTTGCCTAGAAATGCTAGACCATAAGTTTGAGAAAATAGTCCTTAAGTGACTGCTGCCAACAATGGTCTCCCAAAGATGAGGGTTACTCTCTACAGGTTTATCAGGGGCTAGAAACTTCAACCAGGCTGATGCTCATGTTATTCAGAATAATGCAAAGCTTCCCATTCAAGGGGACAAGTGTGGCAGCCTTCACGGCATGTGAGCTTCCAAGGTGGAGCTTGCTGCCTTGAACTTGTTCCATGAATCTGTGGACCCCTTGTAGACTAGTAGCTTACAACCATCCCTGCAGTCCAAAGCATAGAGCATAAATAGAAGAACAATAAGCAAAAGTTAATCGAGAAGGACAAGAATTTGGGTTGTAGCCTGAAGGGTGTCGCAAGAAGAGCAAACACCATGAGCATCAAGCAGCAAACAAGAACTAGGCTTGAAACAGCAGTATCAAAACTACGTACACTGATCAGCTTCTCATGCCTACAAGTGAGAAATCTATGGTGAAATATACACAGGGTCTTCAGCAAATAATCATGCCTAAGACAAGTGAGAAATCTAAACCCATAAATACAACAGAATAGGACAATAAACTCATCCAAAAGTGAAACGCTATCGCCAACTCAAATCGGTGAATGAAGAGAGCTAAAGTAAGAATGGGATCCTAGCCTCAAATAGACGTTAATCTTCACCTGAACAAATTCCTATCCTCAAGCAAGGTAATCAAACTTGGAAACACCAATAGTCCTAGACTTCACACATAAACTACCGAGCTTACTGGACTCATCATTTCCCTCCGAAAAAACAACAGAACAGAAGCGTTCTGTCTTATAAGACCAATAGATCCAATATGTAATAAGCCCATCATTTGATTTAACCTGAATTCCTCAAAATCCACGTTCAGATACATTTTTCTTAGGTTTGAAAGGCATCCACACAAAATGCAGCATTTGTGCAGCTCCAAATCCCTAGATTTGAAACCTTAAACCAGAAAATCTAGCAATAATCAAGGAAAAAAAAAACCCAGCAGATCCTTCAAACATTTACCTACATCAAATTTCAAAGTTTTCCTCCAAGGTTGCAAATTCAACAACAATTCCATTTGGGTACCTTTTGGAGATTGAATAGGGTAAGCAAGAAAGCAACAAATGAAAGTGATTCTAGAGTGGGCTTACCAATGGAGCTTGAACTTGGACGCTCACAGGCCTCCATCTCTGAAGGGCAGGTTCATCTAGAAATTTTCGCATAAATCCCAGAATTAGCAAAACCAGCTTATAGGAGTAGAGGAGGCTTTGATCAAGCTTTTGGTGCTTTGATCGGTGAAAGTGCCTAGAGACAGAAGCCACAAATGGAAAGCTCCTCTCTCTCTATATCTTCCAATGCAACCAATAGACAACAGTCAACAGTAAGGGAAACTACGACCAGCATCAAAACGTTGTACGAAGAAAGAAAAAAAATATATATAAATTTTGAATTGCAAAAGAAGTGGAGATTTGAACTTTGAGCGACACCAAATGTATTTTAGGCCGTGCAAAACATGATTTTTTTTTATCGTTTATGAAATCCACAAACAGACTAGAGAAGAAATAAGAAGAAGCAAGAACTAGAACAAGACGCAAAAGAAGATGAAGAAGATGAAGAAGATGAAGAAGAAGAACGATCTAGCTGATCTTCGAAGCCCTTTCGTTCGAGAAAAAAGTTCAGTTTCATTGCAGAGCTAGAATTAAAGCCTACTAGACAAACCTTCTCTCTGCGATTTTACTTGTTCAGAGCTTCCTTCTTTTGAAATGAGGGTAGAAAACAAACTTGGAGCCCATATTTTGGTGTTTTTCAAATGATTTTGAAAAATGTATAATATCGGTTCGTCTGGTCCAATGAAATGGCTCGGTTTGTAGACAACAACCCGATTTGGTTGTTCACTTAACTCTCCAAATTGCATCAATAGTTAGGATTGATTTGAAGGCATCAGACGGCTTGTTGAACAGTCCTGCGAATTAACTGAAGCAAAATCGGACAGAAGCGGATTGGATCTAAGGATTTTTCTTTCTTCTTTCCCCCTTTAATACACGTTTGGACCTACCCTGTGTAGTTTTGTGGTTTAATTGGATTCTGATTCTCTATCAGCATAGTGGAGATCTTCTCCACCTAGCATGTCCGTATACCTATATAGTGACATTCACATGAGTGTAGGACCCACATGCAGTCATACATATATGAGTGTGGGGCCCACATTGCTCCGCCTAACACAGACAAACCCTGTGAGTATAGGTCTCATACTCATGTGAGTGTGGTTGTAAGGGTGGAAGGACAAGTTGGGTGGAGAGAATTTGGACTCCTACTTGCATGGCCACATGAGTAGATGACCATACTCTCCTCACATCCCTCCATCACACATTTAGGCGGAGAACTTACTTTTGAGTATTGTGTAATAGAGAAATGTGAAGGGAGCACAATCGTCTATCTTGGCAAGTATATAGATCCCAACTTGAATTAAGGGCAAACTGCAATTACACAAACTCTATTGCTAAGCACATGTAACTATAACTATGAGAGTCGCAAGGTCAAAGTGACAACCTCATGACAATCAAACCCCAAGATTTACAAGCCAACCTACATCTCCAAGGAAAAGGATTTTGTGAAATTCCCTAGGATTCTAACCCGAAACACTAATTGCAAACCCGAAGACCCGTAGATCCAGTACTACGAAGTTGTGGACCATCTAGCTAGAGACCATTTGGATTTGGATGGTGGAGTTCAATGTTTTGCCTTTATGTTGGAGTTTCATGGAAGGAAGGACTCACACCCGGATGGAATGGAAAGGTGGATTTCTGGCTTTTGGAAGTTGATATTTGGATGATACCCAAGTATAGGTATTAGTATTGACAATTTTCAATAGTCCTCTATATTTAGAACCACCCTAGACCAATCAGCCCTTCTGTTCACTCACAACAAGGCGGAAGTTCTAAGAAAAGTAGAGTTTAATGATCCCAAGTCCATACTTAATGGTTTAAACACTAATTTTCATCGTTATCCTCTCATTAGACTGCCAAGGTTTTTGTTGGAAAATGCCATGTCATCAGCATTGCCACACCATCCTCCGTTAGTTTTGATGATAACAAACATGAATTATTTATGGCTATACTGAGTTGTGTTTGTCTAGTTCAATATGAGAGCAAGGGGACCAAATCCAACTTAATGCTTAATGCCTAAGCCCAAGTCAAGGCCAAGGCCAAGGCCAAGCCAAGATGGAAATGAAGTCTAAGTCAAGATGAGCATGAAGATGGAGTACAAGAAGACTCAAAGAACATCAATGATCATCAACTCAAGCTCAAGCAAGAAGATTTAACAAATTAGGACTTAAATTACTTTATGTACACTCATATGTAATTGCACTCAATTATACACATATTATATCATTAGATTGACCTAGGACATGTTAGGAGAGTATCTGAGGCTTAGGATTGGCTAGAAAATCCTAAAAACCCAATAAAGTCCATGAATGCACATTATTGTGCACTCTGTGCTGCAGATGAATGTCTGTCTGAGCCAGATGGTTGTCCCTCTGGTCATAGAGATTTCTGTCTGGCTACAGCAAGCTAGACGGACATCCGTCTAGTCTTGACTTAAGCCCAACGGCTATTTTTTAAATAGCTATTTTGAGACGGATCTCCATCTGAATTAGACGGACGTCTGGTCAGATTAAAATTTCAAAAACTAATTCTATTCATTGGGAGGTTGGGCCAAGCAATTGCATGCTATTTATATAAGCCCAACCAACTCCATTTGAAAGCCTTGAACCTTGCCAATTGATCAACTATTCCCTAAGTACTCTCAAGCTCTCAAATTACAAGATATCAATTGGGTTTTGCCTCTCATCCTCACTCAACTTTGAAGAACATACCAAGGTGTTAAGTAAGCTTGTGGAAACCAAGCTTAAGGAGATTGAAGGCGCTGATGGTGCATTCATTTCCATTTGAGCATACACTCTCATTGCATCACACTCACACAAGAGGTAAAGTGTCACACCTCTTGTTAGATAAACATCCTTCTCTTGGATATTGCTTGTCTTCAATTCTAAGTCTAGGTAGACTAGAATTACTTTTGGGTGCTCTTGCCCGTGAACAAAGGTTGAAAAGTATGCTCTTGCCCTAGGATAAATAAAGATTGTAAATGGTGCTCTTGTTCTATTGAACATAGATTATAAGGGTTTGATCTCTACCCATTGTATTGAAAGAGAATCACTAGTGGAAATTTCTCTTGAGGCCTATAGAGGAGTGGACATAGACTTGTAAAGTCGAACTACTATAAATTCTTGTGTTGTGGTTGATTGCACTATCATATTACATTGAAATTTACAATTTATCTTAAATTTGCAATCAAACCAAAAAATTGGGCAATTCTACTAGTTGCAACCTATTCATCCCCCTCTAGGTTGCCTTAATTTGGAAATGGCTCGTGAGTATAATGGAAACCCAAGCTTAATTTAGAAATGGGTAGACCCCTCACTTCTCGAAGGAAGAATCTGAAAATTTTCTTCCCTTTCTACTGAGATTGGATCTTATCAAATTTGACGAAGGATTTAAGAATTTAAATTTGAGATTTATCCACAATGTGCAAACACTATCTTGATCTACCTTATCACTAAACTCTCATTCTATTGTTTGGACGTATAAGAAGTCAAGAGTTCACAAAGTTCTAACATCTGAGACTACAAAGCTTCGACTCTCTAGAACTTGTTGGTTATCACTATCGGGTTTCATTTTTATTCATTCTCTTGTACTCTCTGCTAGGATTTTCATTCTCAGAACTTTTGATTAACAATTGAATTCTTTTGACCAAAAAAGTTAACAAAGATTGATTCCTACTCCCAAATTTGTATTCTCATACCTCTTAGCCAGTTAGCCCTTCATATGTTATATAACTAATACCATCAAAGGGTTGTTCATTTGGTAATGATCAATGCCTCTTAGTGAAAAGGTTATGAGTTTGGCACTCCCTAATGGTAATTATGGTATAATTAATATTTCCCACCCCCTAATATAAAGGTACCCATTCTAAAAAATATTTGTAAGTAACTTAATCCATAGAAAAATAAACTCTGAGATTAACAATAAAAAGGCATTCATATTCTATTATATTTATTAGTGCATTTTTTTGTTGGAAGTTCTCAACTTTCATAGACGATTTCCAAGAAACGTTAATTCCTATAGCCATATCAGATTAAAATGGAAAAGCTCTGGGTATTCATTTTAGTTAGCCAGGCCAAAAAAAAAAAAAAAAAAAAAAAAAAAAAAAGGATGAGGCTCCCCATTTCATCATGTCCTAAAAATTTTAGTTTGTTTCCTTTTCAAGGTTAGATTAGGGGAGGGAAACAATAGTGTCATCTGAAAACACTATTCAGTCCTTATGAAATAAAAAAATGCTATCCAAACTAATGCTTCTATGCGTATTTTTGTGGCTTAACGGTCGGTATCCAGGGGTTGAAGATGTGGAGGGGCAAAATTTGAACCCAAGATCTCCTTGGTCTTATGTTTTACCATCTCTACATAAAAAACTACTACCACTATACCACAAGCACATCCACTAATATTGATCAACTACAAAACCATTTATTAATTCTCTTGCTATTCACCCAAAAAAATAGATAGTCATTCTGTTACTATTTTTATACCTTTTTTAGAAGCAGCTGTGGGAGGACCGGAGGAGGCTTTACAATGTGGAAGGATCATCATGAGCATGCCAATACATTCAAAGGATGGCACTAAACAGAAGCGTGCCTGCTAAAGTAAATAAAAGGAGATGAAAACATATAGAAGACATCAATTTTTTAATGTGGTTTGGTATTCAACCTACGTCCATGATAACTACCTGTGTTCAGTGCTTTATGCTTTGATTACAATTCCTTATGTAAAAAGTTTCTTCAACATGATTCATCTTTAAATAGGAATTGTAATCAAAGCATAAAGCACTGAACAAAACTGATTATCATGAACCTAGGTTGATTACGGAACCACGTTAAAATCTATTAGGGTTAGGGTTTAAGCACAAGGTTGCTTAAAGCATTACACCCTAAGTATCTAAATTGGAATACCTAGACCGTTGCTTCTAGCTAATATTTATAGACCAACACTAGGTTCTACGGTTAGTTGGACTCTCCCACGGAGGCCCATTACACTGTTAGATCGTAACTGATCCAATGGCTTATATTAGAACATACATTGGATACAACTCAAATACCTCAACCTTATTTGAGTATGACTCATATACCTCAACAATCTTGTCCTATGTTTTACATATGGCTCTAGAGTTAGTCCCATAAATGTAATGTTCAAAACTCAATGCAGAATCATTCATAACTCTCCAAAAGAGAATAGTATTCAATAAAATCCAAAAGAACACTTTGAATCAAAACATGAGTTTTAGAAAAAATGTAAACCCAATCTAATTAGAAGTTCTTCTTGGAAGTGAATTACTTATTCTTACAAAGAACAATACAACTTTGTCATGTCCGGGTTCAACTAGACAAAGAATTGGAGCAAGTGAGTGAGGCTCAAGTTGAAGGAGTAAACATGGATAAGGGAAGCTCTTTAGTTTTAGTCAAAGAGCAGTGTAGGAGGATGGGAAGAAAATGTTTTCTTCCTGTAGGAAACATTGTCACTCGGTAGTCCAATGTACCTTAAAAAAATGATGACCTTAAAAAAATCATGACCTTCTGTGGTGGTGGAGGAGCTGCTGGTGATGGGGAAGAAGACCCTCAATAGAGCTCCGATGGTGCAAGATGCGGTGGATGGTGTGAATAAGCAGGAGTCCATTTTGAGAAAAACTCTAGCAAATCTAGCAAGAAATTTTGGGGAAACATCCACTTTTTCTTAGTCCTACAATGCTCAGAAGCTGTAGATGTATCTAGGTTCTATGAGGAAGAGATGGTTGATTCGTAGAGGTTTAAATTTTGTAAAGTTTTAAAAGGGCAGAATAGTAACCACGTCACCAATAGAGGGGGCCATACAAAGCAACTTTCCCAAGAGTGGGGATTCTCATAGTCGGATTATGGGGAGAACTTGGAGCCTACCATGAATCAAATTGAGGGGGCTCCCGAGGAAGAGAAGGATGATGAACTGGATTCTAGAGTTTTTTAGATTTTGAAAATTCACAAAATTTCGAAAATGATAAAGTGGTAGACACATTTTTGAAAGAGGGGACCAACATAAAGCAATTAGGACAGGAGGCAGATTCTCAAAATTCAGTTTCTGAGGAGAACTTGGAATCTACCAAGAATTCAATTTAGAGGGGGCCCATGTGGAATCTCCTTTATATATGGAGGGTGAGTTGACCATTGGTAAAGTATCTCATGATTTAATGGTCAATCCAACGATTCGGTTGAATGCTGCAGTGAGGCCAAGACGTTGTGGTATTGGCTTAACCAGTGGGGAAAAAGGGGCAACTTAGTGGGCAAGGGGGAAGGAATCAACCTCGCTTAGAGTTTGCGGGTCTAGATGATTAAAGGGTGATCTCAAACAGTAGCCGAAGGGATATTGCTCTTGAAGAAATTGATCGATTCTTGGCGGAGAAAGAAAATAGTAGGATCAAATCAATCTTAGATTATTGGCTCTTTTGATGAGGAAGGTGTTTTTTCTTGATGTTATATATTTTTTCTTTCTATTCTTAATTAATACAAATAGCATTTTAGCTCAGAAAAATAAGGAGGTAATTTTACCTTCAAAAATGAAACTATCATCTAAATGGGGTTTATTATGGTACCATGTCAAATCAATTCATATTATCTACTATAAGTACATGCTGCTAGAATAATATGGTAGATTTTTAATACTGTCTGCATTTGGAGACCGTACATAATGCTGACTCAATACAGATATCTCTTGATGATACCATGACAAACATTTTATATATTCCGAAAAAACTCTATACCGAAAAAGTTCATCATCTTTGTTTGATGCATATTAATACCCTTAAAGTGGATTTTAGTAGATAGAGCTTGATTGGGCAAAAAGGATCTAGTAAGATCCCTTTCAGAATTCGTACTAGAAATCTTTTCTTAGGTGCTTTTCTACCAAGAAACAGTTTCCCCCGTCTTCCATTCAAAATTCCCTTATTTAGGTATTTCCCTTGATGGTCCAGAGTATTAATAGGATTTGGTACAAAACAATAACGATGTTCACAATGCCTATATATACAAAAGGTATGATATTTCTTGGTCATTAAAAGCATCAGTCTAAGTACTTCACCAACACGAGCTTTTTACAAAGAAATGGCTTCACTCAAGCTCCAGTTAGTCTTTCTGTTCGTCCTCTCTCTTATTCTCTTTGCTGGATCTATGGGTAAGTGTCTCCTCTCTCTTGCTAGATTTCGTATAAATATAGAAACAGAGATGCAAAAGCTTTATTGATTCTTCCACTTTTCGTTTTTATGCAGCAAGAGAAGTGAGGGAGTTAAGTGGAATTGCTAATGAAGTGGGAGATCCTGGTTTCACTTTCCAAGGACAGAAAATGATGTACAATGTGAAGGATATAAGTGAAACTGCAGAGCAAAAAGAAAAACCTTGTTTCTCCTGCAAAGGAAACCATAGGGCGTAGACTCTTATGTCTTGGAGAGGGATGTGCAATTGGTCTTCAACGTGAAATAAATTATGAAAATGGAAGTCCTGTAATATGAAGGACTAAATAAATAAGAGAAAATTTCTGTTCTTCTAGATACATACCTCCTATTTATTAATACTCTCTCACTAAAATTTTAAAATAAGAATTCTCAAGAAGCAAATTCTTGCCTCTCCTTTATCCAATCATGCCTACAATTTTAAAGGAACAAAAAACTCTATTTGATATTCTAGGTGAATACACATTGTGCATCATAGTGAGGGTCATCGGGTTGAAAACTCCCTATCCTAAATCCTAACCACGGATATAATGTTTACTATAAAATATATTTATATAGTTTAGGAAAATTTTAGTACTAAATTAGTATGTCGAGTGTTTAGATAATCAGTTATACCTTACAATTACGATATTTTTATTAGTTAATTATGGTTTGGACTCTAAAAAAGATTTATTTTCCATCTCTTCACCAGCTTCTCACAATTTCTTTATGGTTTTCTCAATATTATTAAAATGTTTCTTCTAATTTCATCTCTCCCTTCAATGATCAATCTACCAAAAGATTTTTCTAATAATAAGTACTTTTGTTCAAGGATTATTTCTTATTTGTTATAAATAATATTTATTTATGGATGTCCATTACCCCCCAAAGAGATTGTACTTCCAATTGAAGATCTCAAATACCTCAGGATGCAATATTGTTGAAGACCACAATCATCTCATTACACAATGTTGGCAGTCAATATTTCCATTCTATGCACCTTCTATCTTGGGTGGCAATCTATCCTTCCATATTAAGATTATCTTATTGTGTATGAGAATCATATATTGTATTTATTTGTAAAATCTGATTTTACCATATCAGAGAAGATGTAAGTTCCATTATAAATATGTAATAACTAACTCAATAAAAGTGCTGAAATGATCTTGTTTTTCTTCTTTCTATTCAATATCTTCTTTATTTTATAACACGTTATCAGCATGATTCCGCTCGAAGTAATTGTGAACGACTCTGCTCGAAGTATTGCATTTTGAGAAGAAAGACAGCAGACTATGTATCATTATGTTTTCTATTCCAAAGTGAAAAGAATGATCAACCTCCTCGCACGTTTTTGTAAACAATGGAGTTTACCTTGTCCATCTTGAAATGTAAGCGCATCATGATAAAAAGGTATGTGTTTTATTGAATCTATGAATCAAACAAATAATAAGATATTAGATTGCCTTAACAATTGGTTTTATTTATTGTATATAGTGGTTGCTAGATTTGCATCACAAATATTGTTAAATGCACCTGAAGTTGCAAGATTTGAAACTGTAAATGAATATAGTTCCGCAGATGCACTTGAAATTGCAAGATTTAAGACTATAAATGAGTACAATTCATGCACTTGGAGTTGCAAGATTTGAAACTGTAAATGAGTACAGTTTCGCAAATGCACTTGAAGTTGTAAGATTTAAAACTGTAAATGAATACAATTCTGCAAATGCTCATGAAGTTACAAGATTTGGAACTGTAAATAAATAAAGTTCTGCAGTTTTTTAAATTAATTCTACTATAAAATTATGTGGAGAAATATTATTTATGAAAATATGCCAGCAAATTTTTAAACTTCAGATTTGTTGTTACAATAGCAATATTGTAAAAGGAGTTTTAAGAAATACTCTGAATGATATCATGTTTATTTGTGGTTGAGTAAAATAATGGACTATTAATGAAAAGTCATGAAGCTCGTCTTATTAGTAATACTCCATTCCCTGAAGTGAATGTAGTAATTCATGATATGCTTGAAAGAAGGCAAAATTGTAATTATGGTCATAACTGTGGAAGATAACGAGGCAAAAGACGGAATAATTACCCTCATTATGATTGAAATAAATAAGATAATAATAAAGATTCTCAATATAACTCTTCAAGGAGTGAAGATAATATTTGTTATTAATGTGGTATAAAAGCCACTAGACATGTATTTGTCGTACTCCACAATATTTAATTAAGTTTTGTCAATCCTTAATTAAAGAAATAAAAATAATGTGGAGATAAATTGGATTTTCCAAAATCATGATACTTGAGCAATTTTTGCCTATAAAACGGATGCTTTTGATGGCCTCACAGATACTACACATCTAGATGCTGAAAATTCCCTTGAAGATATGATTGAAGATTTGGTTATGTTACTAGAGTTCAAATAAAAATAAAATTGATATTATGTTACTCTTGTAATTATTTTCCACTCAAATCCCATCTCATATGTTATTTTATCTTAAATTTAATCTTTTTCCTTTCTAATTTTTTTTTGGTATTAATTTTAATATATTTTGTTTCACTTTGATGAAGAATGTGAATATTCTCTTATATGCTACGACGCATATTATACTTAGAGAAAGAAAAAAAAAGAATTTATCTTATTTGATGATGCGGAAGCCAATGTTCATATAATAATCGATAGTACAACATTGATTGGAAGTTTCGGAAGAGCTAATCTATTATTATCTGGGAGATAAAAATTGGCTATAAATAATTCATTATTTTGTAGTAAGTCTCAAATAAACTTGTTAAGTTTCGGATGGAAGAAAAATAACTCCTACCATTTTTTCGGATGCAAGAAGACTGGGCCTTCACTTCTCTGTTTTTAGTGCTGCTCCTCCACAAGAAATTTTTTGGTGTCCTCCTGCTGTAGGTTGGGTTAAACTAAATATTGATGGGTCTTCTTTAGGCAATCCAGGAAGGTCTGGCGGTGGAGGAGTCTTTCGAAATGAAGTTGCTGCGGTGGTTTTCAATTTCAGTATTTTTTTAAATGTTAAAACCAATTTTGAGGCTGAATTGGAAACTTTCATTCATGGATTACGTTGGGCAAGGCATTTACAAATTAATAAGCTTTGGGTAGAAAGTGATTCAAAAGCTGTGGTGACTTTAATACAGCAGAAGAAAATACCTTGGTATATCTTTCATATGTGGAGAGATTTACAAGAATATTTGTTGACTATAGATTGGAAGATTTCGCATTGCTATCGTGAAACTAATACAGTGGCAGATTCTTTGGCAAATTCGGCAGCTAGAACAGGAATTTCTGATATTAACATTCCTTGGTCAGTTTCAATCCTTAATGAACTTGATATGGATGCCTCTAGACGTCCTAGATTTCGTTTTATAAGTTAGCGGTTTCTAATCTGAGCAGGAACCAGTGAGGAAGGGTGTATTGGGGGCAACAGTTGTTGTGGGTAAGGAGAGGTTGGTTCTTTATACGGTATTAATTGATGTATTTTTAATATTTCTTCTTCGCTTAATATAATGATCCTTTTAGCGAAAAAAAACTTGTTAAGTTTCGAAGCTATTTGCCAAAATGATTATCAGATTGAAACTACAAATAATGGTAAAAGTGAATAACTATGTATTACTACAAAAGTGTTAGACATGCATTTACTCCCAGTTCGTACTACACGAATATTCACATGGTTGAAACACATGCTTGGGTAAATCAAAAGAACATTGATTCTGATAGTTTTATTATTTGGCATGACCGGTTGGACCTTCCCGGATCAAGTATGATGCGAACAATTATTGAAAATTCAATTGTCATCTATTGAATAACTAGAAGATTATTCAATTGAGTGAATTTTCTTATTCTGTTTGTTCTCAAGGAAAATCTATTATTAGATATTCACTAGCTAAAGTTGAGATTGAACATTCTACGTTTTTGAAACGTATAGAGGGGAAAATATATGGGCCCATTCACCCATCATGTGGACCATTCAGATAATATATAATTTTAGTAGATGCATCTATAAAATGGTCACATGTATGTTCATTATGAACTCGCATTTGGTATTTGCAAAATTGTTTGCTCAAATAATTAAATTAAGAGCATAATTTATGGATTATAAGATAAAGATAGTTTGTCTTGATAATGCTGGTGAATTTACATCTCAGGCTTTATGATTATTGTATAACAACTGAGATCACAGTTAAATAGCCTGTTGCTCATGTTTATATCCAAAATGGTTTGGTAAAATTATTTATTAAATGTCTCCAATTAATAGCTAAAACATTGTTTATGAGAACAAAGCATTGTTTGTACGTATCAGGCTAAAAGCTTGTCATAAATTCTTCCTATCACAATTGGCTTATGGTCAAAAGCAAAATATTTATCATCTTAAAATTTTTTGGATGTGCAGCTTATGTTCCAATTGCTCCACCACAGCACACAAAGATGAGTTCCCAAATAAAGTTAGGAATATATGTTGGATATGAATCTCCTTATATAATTCAATATATTGCCAATGATGGGAGATTTATTTAATGAATTAATTTTTCCAACATGAGGGGGAGAGAATAAACAGTTGGAAAAAGAGATTGATTGTATGCATTATCATTATCTCATTAGGTCTTCGCACTGAGCACTGTGAACTTGAAGTTCAAAGGATAATGCAATAAATATTATGAATCAACGGCCAGATTTTCTAAACTGATCTTGTCTTTCTTCTTTGTATTCAATATCTTTTTTATTTTATAACATTATTTTTTTTTTACTTTTTTTTGGGGGGGGGGGGGGTTTGGGCTAGCCTTGATTTTATCCTCATCTTTTTGGCCTAAACCCTAGAATGTAATCTTTCACAATTGAGCAGGACTCTTTACATTTTCTCACCCGTAATGTGGATTTCTCTTTAGATGTTGAGAACCATCCATATTTTATGTGGATCTAAACTTTCTCTAGAACTCCAAAATAATTTAAGTAAATTTATGTACTTCAATTAAGAATAACATTAAATTACATTGTTTTAATTGGTTATGGACCATAAATTTAGATTTGAGGATATAATTCAACAAACCTCAATATGGGGTGTGTGATTATTTGGATTCACATCCTGTACAATTTCTTAGTTGGATTTTAGTTGTGACTGTTGGATAATTATCTACCACATGTCACAGTTTCCTCATTACGAACTACAGGGAATTGTAGGAGCTAGGAATTCTAGAGGATGTAGATCGCACTCCTCCCAACTAGGGAATAAAAAATCCCCGAAAAAAGATACTCCATCTGTTGTGCTTGCCAACAAGGGAAAAGAAATAAACTTCCTTTTTATCATTCCACATCAATTTCTCACTGCGCCCAAGATCTAATCTATCCAGATGTATGAGGCCCTTTTCAAATTCTCTCGACAAAAGGACATCCTTAATATGTTAGGTTTCTTGATGCTTTGAGTAAGTCTATTTGGATGTATTTTGTTACCCTTAAATGTGAAGCTTTACCTATGTTTCGAAAAAGTGTTGGCAGAGGATCATTTGAGCAGAAAATTAAGAGATTTCATGGTGATTGGGGTGGGGAGTACATAACAATTTCTTATTTTACTGAGAAAGCTTTCACTTCATTTTGTATTACATGCCCTCTTACACATGAATATAATGGATTTGCAGAATGCCAACATCGTCATATTGTAGAGACTAGGCTAGCCTTTCTTGCAGATGCCTCTATTGCTTGGAATTTTTTGCAATATGCATTTACCACAGCAGTTTTTCTAATCTATTGGCTTCCCGCCTTTATAATATAAAACGTCTGTCCAATATGGTGTGCATCCAACTTATGATCACTTATGGGTATTTGGATGCGCTTGCTACCCAGTTTTGCAATCCTATAGTCAACACAAGTTGGAATATAAGGCTGGTATACGCATTTTCTTTGGGGATAGTGCTCGTCATAGTGGCTATATTTGCTTTAACAATGGCACAACTAGGAAGAAACATGAAGATGAAGAGGATTGCTGTAGAAGAAAAAGGAAAATTTGGTTTTGCTGAATTTGCTAACATCTCTTTTGTTGATGCATCTAGGAATGTAAAAGAAGGAGAAATAAATTTTGAGGCCTGGGTGAACTCCTATACATTCTTAATGATTTAAAGGATGAAAGCAAGAGAACTAGGAAGCAAACTAAAACATTCAAAGAAACTAGCAAGCTAATGATTCAACGATTTAAAGGATGAAAGAAAGAGGACTAGGAAGCAAACTTTTTTTTTTGGTGTTGTATCAAACAAGGTAACTTTGCCTTGATTACCTTTTGGAACCAATAACAAATGAACATGATGGAGGAGAGAAAAGCCGAATTTGGATGAGAGAGAAAATTTTTGGAGAGCCAAAATTTGCAGCCACCAGGGAGAGGGGAGGACCTCCAATTTGCTTAGGTGATTGGTAGGTTTCTTATAGTGACTGTAATAGGGAGGGGTTCAGGAATTTCCCTGGAAAACCTTCTAGAGCCGATTCAAGGTGGAAAATATACGTGTGTGGTGAGTCCTTAGCCATTGTAAGAGATGCAATGTAACTAGTTCACGTTTGCTCCAATTGGCAGCCGGTAAACCACTATGGAGGAGGTGCAAAAGGAGGTGAAAGCGTGGAAAGTAGGGCTGCAATCAGCCTATGTTTTATAGGGTAGAGGTTTGTTATTTTTCAATTCAATTATGAGGGCAACTAACGATGCTTGGAGACCTGGTCCACATAGGATTGGTTCTCAATTAGTGAGGTCTCAATGATGGAGGCCATGCTTTAACATTAATGCTTCCCAACCTTCTATGAAATTTGTTTGGATGCATTTTCTTGTGTTGCCATTAGAAAATTGGCATGTACGTGGAATGTTTTGAATCCTGAAGGCAGTAGGTCATCCTATTGCACAAGACAATAAAACGAAGGATGGAATGCTTGCAAACTTTGCCCATGTCTTGGTTCAACTAGACAAAGAATTGGAGCGAGTGAGGCTCAAGTTGAATGGAGTAAACATGGATAAGGGAAGCTCTTTAGTTTTTGTCAATGAGCAGTGTACGAGGATGGGAAGAAAATGTTTTCCTCCTGTAGGCGACTTTGTCACTCGGTAGTCCAATGTACCTTAAAAAAATCATGACCTTCTGTGGTGGTGGAGGAGCTGCTGGTGATGGGGAAGAAGACCCTCAACAGAGCTCTGATGGTGCAAGATGCGGTGGACGGTGTGGATAGGTAGGAGTCCATTTTGAGCAAAACTCTAGCAAATCTAGCAAGAAAGTTTGGGGAAACCTCCAATTTTCTTAGTCCTACAATGCTCAGAAGCTGTAGATGTATCTAGGTTCTACGAGGAAGAGATGGTTGATTTTTAGAGGTTTCAATTTTGTAAAATTTTAAAAGGGTTGAATAGTAACCACGTCACCAATAGATGGGGCCCATACAAAGCAACTTTCCCAAGAGCAAGGATTCTCATAGTCGGATTATGGGGAGAACTGGGAGCTTATCACGAATCAAATTGAGGGGGCTCCCGAGAAAGAGATGGATGATGAAGTGGATTCTAGAGTTTTTTAGATTTTGAAAATTCAAAAAATTTCGAAAATGATAAAGTGGTAGACACATTGCTGAAAGAGGGGGCCAACATAAAGCAATTAGGACAGGAGGTAGATTCTAAAAATTCAGTTTCTAGGGAGAACTTGGAGTCTACCAAGAATTCAATTGAGGGGGCCCACGTGGAATCTCCTCTATATATGGAGGGTGAGTTGACCATTGGTAAAGTATCTCATGATTTAATGGTCAATCCAATGGTTCGGTTGAGTGTTGCAGTGAGGCCAAGATGTTGTGGTATTGGCTAAATGTTTGCTTATGTCTAAAAATGCTACGCAAGTGCACGTGTTGCAATCAATTAGTATAAAGTAAGTAGAGTATTGATCCCATGGAGAATTTTATCTTTAATTTTCAATGTAAAAGGAAAACTAATTTAAACAAGATTAACAAAATTGCTTTGTGATTAATGAACTAAATAACAAAGGACAGGTAAATTAAACTAGAGATCCTAAATAAAAAAATATGCAGTAGAAGGAACTAAAATAAGTGGTATGAGTGTTGGGAATCAATTTCCGCTCCCCTGAATTTGGGTTGTGAATGCTACAACAATGCTGTAGATGCTACACCAACCGCTGCAACACAGGGTTTATCAAAGAACCTGGAACAAAATTGTATACGGGTATCTTCCAATCCACATATACACCAACATCCTATTTGAAACCCTCATATTCCTATGGAGAATTGAGCTGAGGATGCAAATTACGCCCAAATTCCAATATTGGTTACGTGAGATAGGTGAGTATTCCTACCTACCCACTAATTAGCTAAATCCACATAAGGATCAAGCTAACTCATGCTATTCAACATTTATCTAGGTTTAATTAACTTTCCAATTAACTAAGACCATAGTACTCACTCACGGATGACCAATCAATGAATGAAATTACGCAAAAACTAGCATGTTGAATACATTGATAATAAACTTTGCTACAGTAGAGCTACAACAAACTGGATAATTACAGTTCATATCACAGGTTTGGGTACTCTCATCATCTCAACAAACTAAGAAATTAGCTCATATTAAGCTTCAAACACAGAGAAATAAATGTATCCATTAACAAAATTCAGCTAGAATATGAAGAAGTAAGAATAATAAAACCCAAACAGAGAACTAGGAGAATGCTTCCATAATGCTTCAGCTCCCTATCTCCAGCATGTCTTCGATCCTCATCCACGAGTTTAGCTTCTGTCTCTCTCTCTCCTATGGTTCTTCTCTTTCTTCCTCTTTATTTTCCCCAATTTTCCCCCAAAGTGATAGGTTAAAAGTGGCTTGTAGGATTAGAACATTCCCTTCTGATATCAAGGGCTGAGATCCTCCACGTATTGACAAGAAGAAAGTCCAATTAGTTAGCCCCTTTTAGTCATTTTACTAAGTGGTACCACGTGTGTTCAATCGGAAATATTCCTCTCACTGTGATGCTACAGTAGTTTTACAGCAAAGTGAGAAGATATGTTTTTTGTTCCTCTTTTATGTTTCATGTCATATTTTCATCATTTATGGATCTTTTCCTACAATGCCAAGAAAAAGAGGGCTGATAAAATCCATCCATTAATTCAAGAGAAACTCATGCATGAATGACATAAAAGACATTTACAAAATTTAAAACACTAAGACTCACTAAAACAAAATTTAATTGCAACTAACACTAAAACAAAGATAAAAATACTCGTGAATCAAGCTATCTCAAGTATAAAATTACTAGAATTAACTCTATTTCTTAGAGTTATCACTTAACCTGTGAGGAAAAAGGGCAACTTGGTGGGCAAGGGGGAAGGAATCAACCTCGCTTAGAGTTTAAAGGGAGATCTCAAACAGTAGCCGAGGGTGATTGCTTTTGAAGAAATTGATCGATTCTTGGCGGAGAAAGAACATAGTAGGATCAAATCAATCTTAGATTATTGGCTCTTTTGATGAGGAAGGCGTTTTTTCTTGATGTTATATATTTTTTCTTTCTATTCTTAATTAATACAAATAGCATTTTAGCTCATAAAAATAAGGAGGTAATTTTACCTTCAAAAATGAAACTATCATCTAAATGGGGTTTATTATGGTACCATATCAAATCAATTCATATTATCTACTATAAGTACATGCTGCTAGAATAATATGGTAGAATTTTAATAATCATCGCATTTGGAGACCGTACATAATGCTGACTCAATACAGATATCTCTTGATGATACCATGACAAACATTTTATATATACCGAAAAAACTCTATACCGAAAAAGTTCATCATCTTTGTTTGATGCATATTAATACCCTTAAAGTGGATTTTAGTAGATAGAGCTTGATTGGGCAAAAAGGATCTAGTAAGATCCCTTTCAGAATTCGTACTAGAAATCTTTTCTTAGGTGCTTTTCTACCAAGAAACAGTTTCCCCCGTCTTCCATTGAAAATTCCCTTATTTAGGTATTTCCTTGATGGTCTAGAGTATTAATAGGATTTGGTACAAAACAATAACCATGTTCATAATGCCTATATATACAAAGGTATGATATTTCTTTGTCATTAAAAGCATCTGTTTAAGTACTTCACCAACACGAGCTTTTTACAAAGAAATGGCTTCACTCAAGCTTCAGTTAGTCTTTCTGTTTGTCCTCTCTCTTATTCTCTTTGCTGGATCTATGGGTAAGTGTCTCCTCTCTCTTGCTAGATTTCGTATAAATATAGAAATAGAGATGCAAAAGCTATATTGATTCTTCCACTTTTCATTTTTATGCAGCAAGAGAAGTGAGGGAGTTAAGTGGAACTGCTAAAGATCCTGGTTTCACTTTCCAAGGACAGAAAATGATGTACAATGTGAAGGATATAAGTGAAATTGCAAAGCAAAAAGAAAAACCTTGTTTCTCTTGCAAAGGAAATCATAGGGCGTAAACTCTTATGTCTTGGAGAGGGATGTGCAACTGGTCTTCAACGTGAAATAAATTATGAAAACAGAAGTCCTGTAATATGAAGGAATAAATAAATAAGAGAAAATTTCTGGTTCTTATAGATACATACCTCCTATTTATTAATACTCTCTCACTAAAATTTTAAAATAAGAATTCTCAAGAAGCAAATTCTTGCCTCTCCTTCATCCAATCACATTGTGCATCATAGTGAGGGTCATCGAGTTGAAAACTCCCTATCCTAAATCCTAACCACAGATAAAATGTTTATTCTGAAATATATTTATATAGTTTAGGGAAATTTTAGTACTAAATTAGTATATCGAGTGTTTAGATAATCAGTTATACCTTACAATTATGATTTTTTTATTAGTTAACTATGGTTTGGACTCTAAAAAAGATTTCTTTTTCATCTCTTCACCAGCTTCTCACAATTTCTATATGGTTTTCTCAATATTTTTAAACTTTTTCTTCTAATTTCATCTCTCGCCTTCAAAGATTCAATCTACCAAAAGATTTTTCTAATAATAAGTACTTTTGTTCAAGGATTATTTCTTATTTCGGATTTCTTATTTTTTGGGGGGGGGGGGGGGGTGGTGGTTGTTTGGGCTAGCGTCGGTTTTATCCTCATCTTTTTGGCCTAAACCCTAGAATGTAATCTTTCTCAATTGAGCGGGACTCTTTACATTTTTCCACCGGTAATGTGGATTTCTCTTTAGATGTTGAGAACCATCCATATTTTATGTGGATCAAAACTTTCTCTAGAACTCCAAAATAATTTCAGTAAATTTACGTACATCAATTAAGAATAACATTAAATTAGATTGTTTTTATTGGTTATAGAGCATAAAATAAATCCAAGATTTCGATTTGAGGATTTAAATTCAACAAACCTCAATATGAGGTGTGTAATTATTTGGATTCACTTCCTGTACAATTTCTTAGTTGGATTTTAATTGTGACTGTTTGATATTTATATGCCACGTGTCACAGTCTCCTCGTTATGAACTACAGGAAATTGTAGGAGCTAGGAATTCTAGAGGATGTAGATCACACTCCTCCCAACTATGGAATAAAAAATCCCTGAAAAAGATACTCCATCTGTTGTGCTTGCCAACAAGGGAAAAGAAATAAACTTCCTTTTTATCATTCCACAACAATTTCTCATTGCACCCAAGATCTAGTCTATCCAAATGTATGGGGCCCTTTTCAAATTCTCTCGACAGAAGGACATCCTTAATATGTTAGGTTTCTTGATGCTTTGAGTAAGTCTATTTGGATGTATTTTGTTACCCTTAAATGTGAAGCTTTACCAATGTTTCGAAAGTTCAAAGTGTTGGAAGAGGATCATTTGAGCAGAAAATTAAGAGATTTCATGTTGATTGGGGTGGGGAGTACATAACAATTTCTTATTTTACTGAGCAAGCTTTCACTTCATTTTGTTTTACATGCCCTCTTACACATGAATATAATGGATTTGCAGAATGCCAACATTGTCATATTGTAGAGACTGGGCTAGCCTTTCTTGCAAATGCCTCTATTGCTTGGAATTTTTTGCAATATGCATTTACCACAGCAGTTTTTCTAGTTAATTGGCTTCCCACCCTTATAATATAAAATGTCTCTCCAATATGGTGTGCATCCTACTCATGATCACTTATGGGTATTTGGATGCGCTTGCTACTGATAAATCTATGAAATAGAGTTAAAACTGATAATTTTATACTTGAGATAGTTTGATTCAAGAGTATTTTGTCTTTGTTTTAGTGTTAGTTATCATTAGATGTTGTTTTAATGAGTCTTAGCATTTTAAATCTTGTAAAGGTCCTTTATGTCATTCATGCATGAATTTCTCTTTAATTAATGGATGAATTTGATCTGCCCTCTTTCTCTTGGCATTGTAGGTGAAGAACCATAGAGGATGAAGACATGACATGGAACATAGAAGAATAACATACCTTCTCACTTTACTGTAACGATGCTGTAGCATCACGGAGCAGAATATTCTCAGATTGAATTCATGTAGAATCTTCTAATGAAATGACTAAAACGGGCCAACTAAATGGATTTTCTTCTTGTCAATACGTGAATGATCTTAGCCCTAGATATTAGAAAGGAATGTTCTACTCCTACAACCCATTTTCTACCCTATGATTGGGGGAATTTTTGGGAAAGAGAAAAAGAGAGGCGGATGAAAGGAAAAAGGCAGATTGGAGAAGGATGAAGATAGAGAGCAGGGCTCGTGAAGAAGCAGACTTGTTGGAGAGAGGAAACTAGAGCAGTGGAGAAGCATCTCTTAGTTTTCCAATTTTGGTTTTATAATTCTTAAATCTTCATACTCTAGTTGAACTATGTTAAGGACTGAATATATTTCTCTGCTTTTGAACTTTGATATGAGGTAAGCTCTTATTGTGTTGGGATGATAAGAGTACATGAACATGTGTTTAGATGCTGTGATTATCCAGTTTTTGTTAGGTTTACTATAGCACAATCTATTATCAATGAATTAAGCATGTTAGTTTATGAGCAACTTCATTTATTGACTGAACATCCACGAATGAATGCTTTGATTTTAGTTAACTAGAAAGTTAATTAAGTCTAGATAAATGCTGAATGGCGTGAGTTAGCTTAATCCTTATTTGAGTTTAGCTAGTGGATAGGGTAGGAATACTCAACTGCCTCACGTCGCCTTCGTTGGAAATTGGCATAATTTGCATTATCATTTCATTTCTCCATAGGAATATGAGGATTTTGAATTAGGATGCTAATGCATATGTGGATTGGAAGATACCCGTATGTAATTTTGTTCCAATTCTTTGATATACCTTGTGCTGCAGTGTTGCTATAGTATCCACAATATAAATTCAGGGGAGGGGAAATTGATTCTCAACACTCATACCACTTACTTTAGTTCCTTCTATTGCATGTTTTCATTTAATATCATTTGCTTAATTCACCTGTCTTTCATTTATTTAGTTCGTTAATCACAATGTCATTTTTGTCATTCTTGTTTTAATTAGTATTCCTTTTACATTGAAAGTTAAAGATAAAATTCTCCGCGGGATCAATACTCTACTTACTATATATTACTTGATTGCGACACGTGCACTTACGTATCATTTTTATACACAAGCAAACAAGTTTTTAGCACCGTTGCCGAGGACTTTTGTCATTGATAATTGGTGTAGAAGTAATTTCTAGTTTTATTTACAGCAATTTCTTTACTTTGATTTTAGTTTTCTTTTATTCCCAGGTGCTTTAGCCCTTGTATGAATACACTACGTAATCAAGATTTGGTACCCTTTGACTTAGAAATTGAAAGGACACTTCGAGCTAGAAGAAGAGAACAAAGAGGTTTAGCAGCAGTTCAAACAATGGCTGAAGAAGCGAGAAATGGGATGAATAATAATGAGAATAATATGACAGCTGAGGGTGATGACAGAGATAGGGCCATTAGAGCATATGCTGTACCGATGTTGCATGAGCTGAATCCAAGCATAGTAAGACCAGAAATCCAAGCACTACATTGAACTTAAGCCGGTGATGTTCCAAATGCTTCAAAGTGTGGGACAATTTATTGGGATGCCAACAGAAGATCCTCACCTCCATCTTAGACTTTTTATAGAGGTAAGTGATTCTTTTAAGATACCTGGAGCAACTGAAGAAGCCATGAGATCGAAGCTATTCCCTTACTTGTTGCGGGATAGGGCTAGAGCATGGTTGAACTCTTTACCCCTACAGTCTGTAGCCACATGGAATGATTGAGTAGAGAAGTTCTTGATGAAGTACTTCCTTCCAACAAAGAATGCCAAGCTTAGAAATTATATCACTGGTTTTCAATAGTTAGATGGTGAATCTTTGCATGAGGTGTGAGAAAGATTTAAGGAGCTCTTGCGTAAATGTCCTCACCATGGGATTCCTCATATAAGAGAAGTCCTGTAATATGAAAAACCTTGTTTCTCATGCAAAGGAAACCATAGGGCATAGACTCTTATGTTTTGGAGAGGGATGTGCAACTGGTCCTCAATGTGAAATAAATTATGAAAATGGAAGTCCTGTAATATGAAAGAATAAATAAATAAGGGAAGAATTCTGGTTCTTCTAGATACATACCTCCTATTTATTAATACTCTCTCACTAAAATTTTAAGATAAGAATTCTCAAGAAGCAAATTCTTGCCTCTCCTTTATCCAATCATGCCTACAATTTTAAAGGAACAAAAAACTCTATTTGGTCTTCTAGGTGAATACACATTGTGCATCATAGTGAGGGCATCGGGTTGGAAACTCCCTATCCTAACCACGGATATAATGTTTATTATAAAATCTGTTTAAATAGTTTAGTAAAATTTTAGTACTAAATTAGTATATCAAGTGTTTAGATAATCAGTTATACCTTACAATTACGATTTTTTATTAGTAACTATGGTTTGGACTCTAAAAAAGATTTCTTTTCCATCTCTTCACCAGCTTCTCACAATTTCTTTATTGTTTTCCCGATATTTTAAAAAAATCTCTTCTAATTTCATCTCTCACCGTCAATGATTCAACCTACTAAAAGATTTTTCTTAAAATAAGTACTTTTGTTGAAGGATTATTTCTTATTTTATTTTTACTTTACGCCGGGGGGGGGGTGTTGGGCGAGCCTTGATTTTATCCTCATTTTCTTGGCCTAACCCCTGGAATGGAATATTTCTCAATTGAGTAGGAGTCTTTACATTTTCCCACCATAATGGGGATTTCTCTTTAGATGCTGAGCAACATCCATATTTTTCTATAGATTAAAGTTTTCTCTAGAATTCCAAATTAGTTTAAGTAAAATTTATGTACTTCAATTAAGAATAACATTTAATTAGATTGTTTTAATTGGTTATAGAGCATAAATTAAATCCAGGATTTAGATTTGAGGATTTAAGTTCAACAAACCTCAATATGAGGTGTGTAATTAATTGGATTCACATCCTACAATTTCTTAGTTGGGTTTTAATTGTGACTATTGGATAATTATCTGTTAGGTGTCACAGTCCTTGATATGAATTACAGGGAATTATAGGGGCTAGGAATTCTAGAGGATGCAGATCACACTCCTCCCAACCATGGGAAAAAAATCCACGAAAAATGATACTCCATCTGTAGTGCTTGTCAACAAGGGAAAGGACATAAAATTCCATTTTATCATTCCACATCAATTTCTCATGGCGCCCAAGATCTTATTTGTCAAACCCCACCCAACCGGTTTCGGTCATACCTAGATACCCATGGGGGTGATACATTCCAGGATCTGGGTTTTGGGACATTCCATACAAATATATAATATAGCACAATCAAAAGGACAAGAATAAATCAAGTTCACATATCAAATTATGAAATCTGAAGTATCAATTACAATCATCCAAGATACAATAAAAAAGTTATAAAATTAGAGTCAAGGAAAGAAAGAGTGTCTGCAGCGGACAATGTTCAAGAATCTTGGTAAAAGATACCCTCACCTCTCTCAAATTAAATCAAAGTGTAGATGTAGAAAAGTGCCATAAATGACACGAGATTTCCTATGGATGGTGAAATCTCTATTACTAAAACCCGGCTCCATAGGAGCAGTTGTGGCACGAGCACGAAGTTTTGTGAGCTTCCACTTCTTCCTCAATTGCTCCTTCAAGATAGCATCCCTATGACAATTCCTCCATTTGAGAGGAGTCCTCCTAACCTATAGAGAAATCTAATGAACACATACATATAAAGGAATGAGTTCCATAGACCTCAACAAGGTCAACTAACATTCATGTCAAGCATCAAGTCGCAATTTCCACATCATATTCA
Organism: Hakea prostrata; assembly: GCF_041222555.1. Taxonomy (NCBI): domain Eukaryota; kingdom Viridiplantae; phylum Streptophyta; class Magnoliopsida; order Proteales; family Proteaceae; genus Hakea; species Hakea prostrata. Next base: position 18,922,842 of record NC_142609.1, on the reverse strand, counting down.
TAAATGATGATATAAGTATGATATTAATATATAAATGCAAGATTATGATGTATGTCCCTAACTCTATCATGAAGTCTCTATGTTTGACATGCATTAAGTTTAAATACCAATCTCCTTTGGGCGGTCTCAGTCACTCTCCGTCAACAAGAGATGTTTATTGGGTTCTTCGTGCTTGTTGGGTAAAATCTTGTCAAGCCATGGTTGGGGTGTAGGTCACCACTCTCTCACATCACTATATAGCATGAGATATGGCGGGTGTCAGGGATAACTCTAGGCCCAATGCAAAGTCATTTAGTTTCTTACAACATATGGTCCGGATATCTCCCCTTATGCCTAGTGCCCTTTTGGCTCGATACCTACCCACCTATGAATGGTATCCTCAACGGGAGGCATCTATTGGAGCCCATTTCTTAACTCAATGGTCATCCACATATAGTGGACAGGATGCTCTCCATGTACTCCTATTGGTTGGTTACCGGTCTTGAGTGCCTAGGAGCCCTTATCTATTATATGCAACCCTCCCACTCTATGAAGAAGTGGGCTTCCTGAGAGAAAGAGAGCGAGCTCGAGAATGAGGTTTTCAACTCTTCGTCTTCCAAAATCGGAAGTAAAAATAGGCAAGGCCGCGTGGGGTTGGGCGGGAGAAGTTTGAGAAAAGACAGCGGAATATTTTTTCGGGAATACACTGTCGGTTTCATAAAACCGCCACAGGTTAGGTATATTTGCGACCTGTGGCGGTTTTGGTAAAACCGCTGCAAATGCTTAAATATTTAGTGGCGTTAATACACAAAACGCCACTAATATACTTATAAATTCTGACGGTTTTCAAAAACCGCCACTAAATGCGTGTTACTTTCACATTCTTCCATCCGCATCGGGTTGTGGTGAGTAGGTTTTTAATAATTTGTGGCGGTTTGTGATAAACCGCCACTAATAAGGATCACTAATTCCCTTTTTTCTTGTAGTGATGTGAGTTTAATGATCTTCTAAACAATGCTATTTGGACCCTTGTCCAACCTTTTCGAGGTTTAAATATTGTTGTTACAAGTGGGTGTTCTGTATTAAGAGAAAGGTTGATGGCAATCTTGATCGATACAAAGCATGCCTTAATACCAAGGGATACAACCTGTGCATGAAGGCCTTGATTATCAACAAAAAGCTTAGCATGATAGTTGGTGTCAGTCTTCTTTCCAACTGAGTTTGCTATTATACTTGGAAAGACACATGGGTCCATAGTTGTATGGATAGACAAGGATTGATCTTCAATTATATATTGACTTTGTAGTAGCATGAATGGTGGAATCTTGAAAATTTTCTCTTATGGTGCCTATGTATTCCTAGCTATTAGTTGCATGATGGGTCATCTGTTCACTGAATTAGATATGGATCCATATAATGTAGTGTTAGAATGAATACTGAATAAAGCATTGATTGAAACAAAAATGGATCAAAGCAATACAAAGCTTTAAAAGCAAAAAGAATAAAAATATGTTCATCCCTAAACTTACCCTTCAAGTGTTTCAAATTTAGAAAAATACGACGTTTTGTACCCAAGTGCCCAAACAAGAAGAAACATGAAGATGAAGAGGATAGCCTTAGAAGCAAAAGGAAAAATTGTTTTCGCTGAATTTACTAACATCTCTATTGTTGATGCATCAAGGAATGAGATAGGAGAAATAAATTTAGAGGCCTGCATGAACTACTATACACTCTTAATGATTTAAAGGATGAAAGCAAGAGGACTAGGAAGCTAATTAAACAATCAAAGAGACAAACAAGCTAATGGTTCAACAATTTGAAGGATGAAAGAAAGAGGACAAGGAAACAAACTTTTTTTTTTGGAGGTATCAAACTAGGTAACTTTGCCTTGATTACCTTTTGGAACCAATAACAAATGAACATGATGGAGGAGAGAAAAGCTGAATTTCAATTGAGAGAAAAAATTTTGTTGACGGCCAAAATTTGCAACCACCAAGGAGAGTGGAGGACCTCCAATCTGCTCAAGCAGGTGATTGATAGGTTTCTTACACTGGGTGTAATAGGGGGGGATTCAAGAATTCCCCTGAAAACACTTCAAGAGCCGATTCAAGAGCCGATTCACGCTGGAAAATATAGGTGTGTGGTGATTCCTTAGCCATTAAACAAGATGCAATGTAACTAGCTCACGTTTGCTCTAATTGGCGTGAGCTTGATTTCTGGTAAACTTCTATGGAGGAGGTGCAAAAGGAGGTGAAAGCGTGGAAAGTAGGGCTGCAATCAGCATGCGTTCTATAGGGTAGAGGTTTGTTATTTTTCAATTCAATTATGAGGGCAATGGACGATGCTTGGAGACGTGGTCCATGTAGGATTGGTTCTCAATTAGTGAGGTCTGAACGATGGAGGCCACGCTTTATCATTAATGCTTCCCAACTTTCTACAAAATTTGTTTGGGTGCAATTTCTCGTGTTGCCGTTAGAAAACTGGCATGTACGTGGAATGTTTTGAATTGCGAAGGCAGTATGTCATCCTATTGCACATGACAATAGAAAGACGGAAGGAATATTTGCGAACTTTGCCCATGTCCTGGATCAACTGGACAAAGAATTTGAGCAAGTGAGTGACGCTCAAGTTGAGTGGAGTAAAGTGGTGGACAAATTCTAGAGTTTTTTTTTTTTATATATATTTTGAAAATTCACAAAATTTTGAAGATGATAAAGTGGTGTACACATTGCCGAAAGAGGGGGCCAACACAAAGCAATTAGGATAGGAGGTAGAATCTGGTTTTTTTTAAAAAAAAAAAAAAAAAAACCCCCTTTCCTCCCCCCCCCGTTTCGCCCCGGGCCCCCCCCCCCCCCTACTTGGGAGGGAATTCAGTTTATAGGGAGAACTTTGAGTATACAAAGAATTAAATTGAGGTGGCCCATATGGAATCTCCTCTATACATGGAGGGTGAATTGACCATTGATAAAGTATCTTCATGATTTAATGGTCAATCCAACGGTTCTGGTTCTGAGATAGGAGAATGAAGTAATGGGTGGAGGGGAATTGACCATGAAAGTATTCATGATTTAATGGTCAATCCACGGGCTGCAAAGTGAGGCCAAGACATTATGGTATTGGCTGAACCAGTGGGGAAAAAAGGGCAACTTGGTGGGCAAGGGGGAAGGAATCAACCTCGCTCAGAGTTTGTGGGTTTATATAATTAAAGGGTGATCTCAAACGTTAACAGTAGCCAAAGGGCGATTGCTGTTGAAGAAATTGATCGACTCTTGGTGGAGAAAGAAAACATTAGGATCAAATCAAACTAATATTATTGGCTCTTCTGACGAGGAAGGGGTTTTTCAAATTCATGACATTCTTTTAGAATAACAGGGGTGTGAGAAGAAGGCAAGTATCCATGCTGTTCAAATGTAATTTTTCTTGATGTGATATTTTCTTTTTCTATTCTTAATTAATACAAATAGCCTTTTATCTCAGAAAAAGAAGAAGGTAATTTTACCTTACTTCAAAAATGAAACTTTCATCTAAATGGGGTTTATTATGGTACCATATCAAATCAATTCATATTATCTACTATAAGTACATGGTGCTAGAATAATATGGTAGATTTTCAATACCGTCTGCATTTGGAGACCGTACATAATGCTATGTCAATATGGATATCTCTTGATGATACCATGACAAACATATATGATATCATTACGTATTTATAACTCTATACCGAAAAAGTTCATCATCTTTGTTTGATGCATATTAATACCCTTAAACTGGATTTTAATAGATCTGTTTTTGAATTCGTACTAGAAATCTTTTCTTGGGTGCTTTTCTACCAAGAAACAGTTTTCCCCCTCTTCCATTGAAAATTCCCTTATTTAGGTATTTCCCTTGATGGTCCAGAGTATTAATAGGATTTGGTACAAAACAATAACCATGTTCATAATGCCTATATATACAAAAGGTATGATATTTCTTTGTCATTAAAAGCATCTGTCTAAGTACTTCACCAACACGAGCTTTTTACAAAGAAATGGCTTCACTCAAGCTTCAATTAGTCTTTATGTTCGTTCTCTCTCTTATTCTCTTTGCTGGATCTATGGGTAAGTGTCTCCTCTCTCTTGCTAGATTTTGTATCAATATAAAAATAGAGATGCAAAAGCTATATTGATTCTTCCACTTTTCATTTTTATGCAGCAAGAGAAGTGAGGGAGTTAAGTGGAACTGCTAAGGATCCTGGTTTCACTTTCCAAGGACAGAAAATGATGTACAATGTGAAGGATATAAGTGAAATTGCAGAGCAAAAAGAAAAACCTTGTTTCTCCTGCAAAGGAAACCATAGGGCGTAAACTCTTATGTCTTGGAGAGGGATGTGCAACTGGTCCTCAATGTGAAATAAATTATGAAAATGGAAGTCCTGTAATATGAAGGAATAAATAAATAAGAGAAAATTTCTGGTTCTTCTAGATACATACCTCCTATTTATTAATACTCTCTCACTAAAATTTTAAAATAAGAATTCTCAAGAAGCGAATTCTTGCCTCTCCTTTATCCAATCATGCCTACAATTTTAAAGCAACAAAAAACTCTATTTGGTCTTCTAGGTGAATACACACTGTGCATCATAGTGAGGGTCATCGGGTTGAAAACTCCCAATCTTAATTCCTAACCACGGATATAATGTTTATTATAAAATCTATTTATATAGTTTAGTAAAATTTTAGTACTCAATTAGTATATCGAGTGTTTAGATAATCAGTTATACCTTACAAATATGATTTTTTTATTAGTTAACTATGGTTTGGACTCTAAAAAAAGAAAAAAAAAAAAAATTCCCATCTCTTCACCAGCTTCTCAGAATTTCTTTATTGTTTTCTCAATATTTTTAAAATTTTTCTTCTAATTTCATCTCTTGCCTTCAATGATGCATTCTACTAAAAGAGTTTTCTAATAATAAGTTCTTTCATTCAAGGATTATTTCTTATTTTTATTTTTAACTAGGGGGGGGGGTGTTGGGCAAACCTTGATTTTATCCTCATTTTTTTGGCCTAACCCCTAGAATGGAATCTTTCTCAATTGAGCAGGGGTCTTTACATTTTCCCACCAGTATTGTGGATTTATCTTTAGATGTTGACCAACATCCATATTTTATATAGATCAAAACTTTCTCTAGAATTCCAAAATAATTTAAGTAAAATTTACGTACTTCAATTAAGAATATCATTAAATTAGATTGTTTTAATTGGTTATAGAGCAAAAATTAAATCCAAGATTTAGATTTGAGGATTTAGGTTGAACAAACCTCAATAGGAGGTGTGTAATTATTTGGATTCACATCCTCTACTATTTCTTAGTTGGGTTTTAATTGTGACTGTTGGATAATTATTTGCCACGTGTCACAGTCCTTGTTACGAATTACAGGGAATTGTAGGGGCTAGGAATTCTAGAGGATGTAGATCACACTCCTCCCAACCATGGAATAAACAATCCACGAAAAAGGATGGTTCGTCTGTTGTGCTTGTCAATAAGGGAAAAGACATAAACCTCCATTTTATCATTCGACATCAATTTCTCATGGCGCCCAAGATCTAATCTATCCAGATGTATGGGTGTCACATCCCTCTAGCCGGTACTCTATCTGGAATACCCGGAGGTGTGATCCACAGCTCTGAAGATCAAGTTTAGGGCGATCATATCCCACATAGCACACAATAATATAATCAAGAGCAAGAACAAATCATTGTATTAAAGTAAATTAATAAACAATCAAGTATGATCTTAGAAGGATCACAAAAGAATATCAGAATGTGGAATAAAAAGATACCAATCAAAGAGATAACTGTAGAGTATAGCAGAAATATACCCCACAACAAACGCGGAAGGTAGATCGAAAATCTAAAACAAAGTCTAAATAAGAATAACTCCAGAAGAACAAGAGCAAACTAATCAACATCTTCCATAGGCTCTTCTTCTTTTTCAGTCTTCATCTTCTTCACCTTAGGGTTGTGCTCTTGTAACTTCGGGTAAGCTTCTAGCTCACGATCACATAAGCAAATATATGATGTCGGTTGCCGTCAATAGGAGCCTTCAGTGTACTCTAAACTTGTATGCTGGTCACACCGCTATTCATGACCTTCTCCAATGAATTCCGAAGTTGAACCATGTAGGGAAGGGTCCTCCATACTGAAGCATAAGTTCTCTTCCATTCCTACAAAAGCATCTAAAAACATGTCCCGCGAAGGGTAAGCTCAAAAGAACTTAGCAAGTAGTTCAATCATAATAAACATCTTCACACAATACATAGCAAACATAAATGCAATGATATGAGACAATGAATGTAAGTATGCTTTTAACTCTATATACATGTTGGTCTTTACTGGCAGACACGCTTTAAGTCATAGCACCATACTCCTCTGGGTAGGTCTCAAATCACTCTCCCTCAACCTTCCCGGTATCTTGGGTTCTCCGTTGGTAATTGGGTCCTGCATCCTTCCCGAACATTCCATGGCTGGGGTTTAGGTCACCACTCTCTCACATCACCATTGGTCTGAGTATTGGCACATGTTCAGGGTTAAACTTAGTCCAATGCAAGTCATCTACTTAGGGTTAGATACGTCCATTCCTCATTTCCCGCAATCCTTTTCGGTATCCTTCCCCCTAGAGTCACCGTCTCCTTCCTGGTTACGTAGACTCTTAACCCTATTGGTCATCCACAAATAGTAACCGGAAAGCTCTCATATCCTCTCACGGGTTGGTTACCGGTCTTAAGCGCCAACAAATCCCCATTGCTACCACGGGTCACTCGGTCTCAATTCCCCTTCTGATAGGGTCAGATATGAAAGGGTTTTCCTAGCCAAACACTTCTAGACCAAACCAAGGTATGACAACTAGCAGTTAGGAAAAGCGCCAAAGGGCACCATAGGAAAGTGTCCCATACCACCTCCACTGGTGTCCAAAGACAGAAACGCCAAAAGGGCATTCCCCATCACAACTGTAACCTATGCATTCACATCATATCATGATTCCATACATATCACATCATAGTCCAAATCACATTCACATAATTCATAATCAATTCCAATATGTAAATCACAACATGCACATGCTACTGTAATTACAGAAGCAATACAATGTTAAGAAAGTAAAACAACAATAGCTAAATCATGCATACAAGTTCTATCATAATGAAGAATGTAATCATGTTAATTGTGAGTGAACGTACTCACCTCTTCCGAATCTATAAACTTCAAGTGAAAGATCATAGAACAAATCCAAAATCACCTAAACAAGCTTAAACAATCATGTATAGACCATAAGAAACAAATCCAAAAGGTCGAAGTCGAAACAGAGACAAAACAGGGAAAAGTTGCTATCAGCAACTCCTTTGGTCGATGGTCCTTTGGTTGATGCATCGACCAAGAGGATCGACCAAGCAGACAGTTTACAGACAAAATCTCCAATTTTTTATCGAAAACTCGCCAAAACACACACCAGAACACTCTGAAATTAACAGAAAAATTTTAAAACAACATACTAAGACTATCTATGAAGGTCTAAACATCTAACATGGTCAAAGGAATAGAATTCTAATAAAACCCCTACTAGGTTAAAACTGCGGATCATCATGGAAAGGCTAGAATGAAAGGGGACTCATTCAAAAGGATAGAAAACAGTAGATCATGCATAGAAAACAAGGAAGAGGTCTAACACAAATTAGAATAGAAAACTATAGTAAGAGTAGATCATGCTATCAATTCTAGATCAAATACATGGAGAAACACCATATGGCTTCAAGGGAGAACATAGAGTGAATGGGGGTTCATTCTAAGACAAAGGAGATTAGAGGTTGGGTCATTACAGTAGTGTAATACCTTCCTCATAATCAGAACATCAAGAGAAAACAAAAGAGAGAGTAGATCATAGAAGAAAGAGATTGAATATTGACCTTGAAGAAGAGTAATTAAAGAGGGAATCCTTGGTTGAATGCTTGGGGATCCTCCTTGGTTTGAGGAGGAGGCTCTAGGGTTCTTCCCACGTTCTCCAACAGTTAAGAGGCAAAATATTTAGGTTTAGACTGAGGTTGCAATATATAGGGGATCCAAAATCAAAATTTTCCAAAATTAGACAATACTATTTCCGGAATTGCTTTGATTGATGGTACTTGGTTGATGGTAATGACCAAGGGAGGATTGACCAAAGGGTACCCCTTTTCCAACTTGCTGAATTTTTGTCTCCGAGGTCAAAACCAACACTTAGGCCTTCAACCAACTTAGGGAAAGGACTGACCTAACTTCCTTGGACCTTCCAAAGCTATCAACACTGAACTCCAAGTCCAACTTCCAGGTCAAACATCAATCACTTCACTTCTTCATCCAAAACAAACAATGTGTCCAGGTTAGGGTTAGGTGGGATTTCACAATGGGGCCCTTCTCCAATTCTCTTGACAGAAGGACATCCTTATTATGTTACGTTTCATGATGCTTTTAGTAAGTCTATTTGGATGTATTCAGTTACCCTTAAATCTGAAACTTTACCTATGTTTCAAAAGTTCAAAGTGTTGGTAGAGGATCATTTGAGTAGGAAATTAAGAGATTTCATGGTGATTGGGGTGCAGAGTATTTAACAATCTCTCATTTTCTTGACCAAGCTAGTACTTCATTTCGTATTACGTGCCCTCATACACATGAATAGAATGGATTTTTGTAGAATGCCAACAACATCATATTGTAGAGACTAGGCTAGCCTTTCATGCACATGACTCTATTCCTTCGAATTTTTGGCAATAAAAAAAATGCATTTACCACAATAGTTTTTCTAATCAATTGGCTTCCTACCCCTATACTCCAAAATGTCTCTCCAATGTTTCAATTGCATGGTGCGCATCCAACTCATGATCACTTAGGGGCATTTGGATGCGCTTGCTACCCACTTTTGCAACCCTATAGTCATCACAAGTTGGAATATAGGGCTGGTAGATGCATTTTCTTGGGGGATAGTGCTCGTCTTGGTGGCTATATTTGCTTTAACAATGGCATGCACAGCCAAGAAGAAACATGAAGATGAAGAGGATAGCCTTAGAAGCAAAAGGAAAAATTGTTTTCGCTGAATTTACTAACATCTCTATTGTTGATGCATCAGGGAATGAGAAAGAAGGATAAATAAATTTAGAGGCCTGGGTGACTACTATACATTCTTTAATGATTTAAAGGATGAAAGCAAGAGGACTAGGAAGCTAACTAAACAATCAAAGAAACTGGCACAAGGTAATAATTCAATGATTTAAAGGATGAAAGAAAGAGGACTAGGGAACAAACTTTTTGTTGTTGTTGTTGTTGTATCAAACTAGGTAACTTTGCCTTGATTACCTTTTCGAACCAATAACAAACGAACATGATGGAGGAGAGAAAAGCTGAATTTCGGATGAGAGAAAATTTTGGTGAGGGCCAAAATTTGCAACCACTAGGGAGAGGGGAGGACCTCCAATCTACTCAAGAGGGTGATTGGTAGGTTTCTTACATTGGGTGTAATAGGGAGAGGTTTAGGAATTTCCCTGAAAAACCTTCCAGAGCCGACTCAAAATGGAATATAGGTGTGTGGTGATTCCTCAGCCATTGTATGAGATGCAATGTAACTAGTTCATGTCTACTTTAAATGGCAGGCTTGATTTCCGGTAAACCACTATGGAGGAAGTGCAAAAGGAGGTGAAAGCATGGAAAGTAGTGCGCAATCAGCCTGCGTTCTATTGGGTAGAGGTTCATAAGTTTTCAATTCAATTATGAGGGCAATGGACGATGTTTGGAGGTGTGGTCTGTGTAGGATTGGTTCTCAATTAGTGAGGTCTCAACGATTAAGGCCATGCTTTAACATTAATGCTGCCCAACCTTCTACGAAATTTGTTTGGGTGCGTTTTCTCTTGTTGCCGTTAGAAAACTGGCACGTACGTGGAATGTTTTGAATTGCGAAGGCAGTACGTTATCCTATTGCATAGGACAATAGAATGAAAGAAGGAATGATTGCGAACTTTGCCCATGTCCTGGTTCAGTTGGACAAAGAATTGGAGCAAGTGAGTGAGGCTCAAGTTGAGTGGAGTAAACATGGATAAGGGAAGCTCTTTAGTTTTAGTCAAAGAGCAGTGTAGGAGAATGGGAAGAAAAAGTTTTCCTCCTGTAGGTGATTTTGTCACTCGGTAGTCCAATGTACCTTAAAAAAATCTCGACCTTCTGCGGAGGTGGAGAAACAGTTGGTGACGGGGAAGAAGACCCTTATCGGAGCTCCGATGGTGCAAGATGCAGTGGATGGCATGGATAGTCAGCAGTCCATTTTGAGCAAAACTCTAGAAAATTTAGCAAGAAATTTTGTGGAAACCTCCACTGTTTCTTAGTTCTATGATGCTCAGAAGTTGTAGATGTATCTAGGTTCCACGAGGAAGAGATGGATGTTTGTAAAGATTTAAATTTTGAAAATTTTGAAAAGGGCAGAATAGTAACCACGTCACCAATAGGGGTGGGGGGCCTCATACAAAGCAGGTTTCCCAAGAGGGGGGGGGTTCTCATTGTCGGATTCTGGGGAGAACTTGGAGCCTACCACTAATCAAATTGAGGGGGCGCCCGAGGAAGAGATGGATGATAAAGTGAATTCTAGAGTTTTCTAGATTTTGAAAATTCACAAAATTTTGAAAATGATAAAGTGGTAGACACATTACTGAAAGAGGGGGCCAACATAAAGCAATTAGGACAGTAGGGATATTCTCAGAATTCAGTTTCTGAGGAGAACTTGGAGTCTACCAAGAATACAATTGAGGGGACCCATATGGAATCTCCTCTATACATGGAGGGTGAGTTGACCATTGATAAAGTATCTCATGATTTAATGGTCAATCCAACGGTTCGATTGTGTGCTGCAGTGAGGCCAAGACGTTGTGGTATTAGCTTAACCAGTGGGGAAAAAAGGGCAACTTGGTGGGCAAGGGGGAAGGAATCAACCTCGCTCAGAGTTTGTGGGTCTAGATGATTAAAGGGTGATCCCAAAAAGTAGTCGAAGGGAGATTGCTTTTGAAGAAATTGAAAAAATTGATCGACTCTTGGTGTAGAAAGAAAACAGTAGGGTCAACAATCAAACTTTGATTATTGGTGGCCTTCTGATGAGGAAGGGATATTTCAAATTGATGAGATTCTTTTATAATATCAGGGGTGTAAAGAAGAAGGTAAGTATCTATGCTTTGCAAATGTAATTTTTCTCGATGTGATATTTTACTTTTTCTATTCTTAATTAATACAAATAGCCTTTTAGCTTACAAAAAGAAGAAGGTAATTTTACCTTACATTGAAAATAAAACTATCATCTAAAGGGGGTTTATTATGGTACCCTATCAAATCAATTCATATTATCTACTATAAGTACATGGTGCTAGGATAATATGTTAGATTTTTAATACTGTCTGCATTTAAAGACAGTACATAATGCTGACTCAATATGGATATCTCTTGGTGATACCATGACAAACATATATGATATCATTACGTATTTATAACTCAATACCAAAAAAGTTATATTCTTTTTTCGATGCATTTTAATACCCTTAAAGTGGAGTTTAGTAGATAGAATTTGATTGGCAAAAAAGGATCGTAAGATCTCTTTTTGAATTCGTACTAGAAATCTTTTCTTAGGTGCTTTTCTACAAAAAAACAGTTTTCCCCCTCCTCCATTAAAAATTCCCTTATTTAGGTATTTCCCTTGATGGTCCAGAGTATTAATAGGATTTGGTACAAAACAATAACCATGTTCGTAATGCCTATATATACAAAAGGTATGATATTTCTTTGTCATTAAAAGCATCTGTCTAAGTACTTCACCAACATGAGCTTTTACAAAGAAATGGCTTCACTCAAGCTTCAGTTAGTCTTTCTGTTCGTCCTCTCTCTTATTCTTTTTGCTGGATCTATGGGTAAGTGTCACCTCTCTCTTGCTAGATGTCGTATAAATATAGAAATAGAGATGCAAAAGCTATAATGATTCTTTCACTTTTCATTTTTATGCAGCAAGAGAAGTGAGGGAGTTAAGTGGAACTGCTAAGCAAGTGGGAAATCCTGGTTTCACTTTCCAAGGACAGAAAATGATGTACAATGTGAAGGATATAAGTGAAATTGCAGAGCAAAAAGAAAAGCCTTGTTTCTCCTGCAAAGGAAACCATAGGACGTAGACTCTTATGTCTTGGAGAGGGATGTGCAACTGGTCCTCAATGTGAAATAAATTATGAAAATGAAAGTTCCTGTAATATGAAAGAATAAATAAATAAGAGAAAATTTCTGGTTCTTCTAGATACATACCTCCTATTTATTAATACTCTCTCACTAAAATTTTAAAATAAGAAATCTCAAGAAGCAAATTCTTGCCTCTCCTTTATCCAATCATGCCTACAAATTTAAAGGAACAAAAGACTCTATTTGGTCTTCTAGGTCAATACACACTGTGCATCATAGTGAGGGTCATCGGGTTGGAAACTCCCTAACCACTGAAAAATGTTTATTATAAAATCCATTTATATATTTTAGTACTAAATTAGTATATACAATGTTCAGATAATCAGTTATACCTTACAATTTACTATTTTTTTTTTTATTAGTTAACTTTGGTTTGGGCTCTAAAAAATATTTATTTTCAGTGGTTAGGATAGGGAGTCTACCTGTGACAAATCCTCTATTCGAGAGGAGTCCTCAAAACTTGTGGAGAAATCTAATGAACACATACATATAAAGGAATGAGTTCCATAGAACTCATTGAGGTCAACTAACATTCATGTCATGCATCAAATCGCAATTTTCACATCATATTCATAAATGATGATATAAGTAATGATATTAATATATAAATGCAAGATTATGATGTATGTTTTTAACTCTATCATGAAGATTATATGGTAGACATGCATTAAGTTTAAACACCAATCTCCTTTGGGCAGTCTTAGTCACTCTCCCTCAACAAGAGATGTTTATTGGGTTCTCCGCATTTGTTGGGTAAAATCCTGTCAAGCCACGGTTGAAGAGGTATAGGTCACCACTCTCTCACATCACCGTTTAGCATGAGATATGGTGGGTGTCAGGGATAAGTCTAGGCCCAATGCAAAGTCATATAGTCTCTCACAACATATAGTCTAGATATCTCCCCTTATGCCTAGTGCCCTTTTAGTTCGGTACCTTCCCACCTATGAATGGTATCCTCAACGGGAGGCATCTGTTGGATCCCATTCCTTAACCCAGTGATCATCTACATATAATGGACAGGATGCTCTCCATGTCCTCTCATTGGTTGGTTACCAGTCTTGAGTGCCAAGAAGCCCTTATTTATTATATGCAACCCTCCAACTCTATGTTGAAGTGGGCTTGCTTGACACTTAGAACCGAACCACTAACATCAAAGGTTAACCGGCTTCAATACCCCTACCAGAAGGGTAGTAACACTCATAAGGATTCCTAGCCCAACATTTCTAGACTCCTAGCATTCATGCACTTAGGTCTAAATGCAAGCATATAAGGTCACTAGGCGTAATAGGCGACCCACAACCCTAGCCGGTAAAAATAGAATGAGAGGAACAATCCCATTCAATGTCATTCATTATCATATCATTCTCCTATTGATAACAAAAGATTCAAAAGAAAGAATAATACACATTCATATAATCATACCTTCCGTTTATCGCTAATGGAACGAAAATAGCAATACTTAAACATACAAGACATGGTTAGTTTCTTCCTCACCTTTCAACTTGATTTTTGTTTCTCAAAGTCACAATTTCACTCTTGAGAGCCGGTGATTATGTTCAAAATAATCCTAATCATATAAGAGAAATAATATACAGCAGTTATAACTTAATTGGGTTTCAAAAGATATCCAAAATCATCTCACAAAAACCCAATTTGTGATACGGTTTAAAACCCGCCATTCTCCACCTAGTTTCGGTGAAAAGTCATTATTTCACCACCGATTCGAAGTCGAATCGAAACGAAACTTTGGGAGTGTTAATTAACAGCAATAGGGTCCTAAGGTATCATCAATTTGACCCAATTCATTCTCAATCAAAAAGCCCCAAATTTTGGCTCTTGCGAGTGCTTACGGGCGCTTGCTGGCGTCTCTGAGAGTCAAAAAGCGAAATTGTTCGTAACAATTCGCACAAACTACTCACAAACTAAAGGAAAACATAAATAAAAATATTTACAAGCACATCATTGCACCTAACATGCTTAACTACCGAAATCCAACATTTAATGTGAAGAAACCCCACAAACTTATGTTTAAAGAAGAGTGTTTGAAGGATTCTCACCTTTTCTCAACCCGCCTTCATGTGGGTGGGAGTCAAACTTCTCCTTGTTTTCCTCTCCTCTCCAAGCTTCAGCCTCACCTTAGCATTATAAAATGCATGCAGGAGAGAATAGAAGCTCAAAATAGGGTTTTAAAACACAAATTCCCGATTTTGCCCCGACACTGGGGGGAGGTCGGTCTAGGGCAGTCAACAGGTCCAATCAACTGGCCCTTGGTTGACTTCTAAACCAAGGTCCAAATCGGTGATTAATGGCTTGAAAGAAAGGTCTTGATTGTCTTCGTTTGGGTATATTTACCTCGTCAATTGGACTCTCCATCGCCGATCTACGGACATGTCAAAATGGTCTTTTAATACCGTCGTGATTGAATTTCTCTCTCCTCTTAAACCCTAGGAGAGGTGTCAAGTCATCATAAGGTTCATCAGCATTGGGTCCACTTTTGAATCTTCGGGCTCAACTCGAATGGTCCAAAGTTGTTGCCGACTCGAGACCCGGGTTTGAGGTCTCAAAGTCAAGGGTTAACGGGTTAGAAATCCGGGGAATTTCACATAATCTATCCAGATATATGGGGCCTCTCTCCAATTCTCTCGACAGAAGGACATCCTTATTATGTTAGGTTTCTTGATGCTTTTAGTAAGTCTATTTGGATGTATTCATTTACCCTTAAATCTGAAGCTGTAACTGTGTTTCAAAAGTTCAAAGTGTTGGTTGAGGATCATTTGAGCAGAAAATTAAGATATTTCATAGTGATTGGGGTGGGGAGTCCTTAACAATCTCGGATTTTCTTGAGCAAGCTAACACTTCCTTTCGTATTACATGACCTCATACACATGAATAGAATGGATTTGCAGAATGCCAACATCGTCATATTGTAGAGACTGGGGTAGCCTTTCTTGCACATGCCTCTATTCCTTGGAATTTTTGGCAATATGCATTTACCACAACAGTTTTCTAATCAATCAGCTTCGCGCTTCTATACTACAAAATGTCTCTTCAATGTTTCGATTGCATGGTGCACATCCAACTTATGATCACTTATGGGTATTTGCATGTGCTTCCTACCTACTTTTGCAACCCTATAGTCAATACAAGTTGGAATATAGGGCTGGTATATGCATTTTCTTGGGGGATAGTGCTCATCATAGTGGCTATATTTGCTTTAACAATGGCACAACCAAGAATGTCATTTCTCGGCATGCTTTTTTTTTTATGAAAGCTATTTCCTTTTCAGGAAAGCTCCTCTACTAGGTCATCTGTAACTACCCCTCAGCCTTCTCTACTTGGACTTCCTCCTATTCTACATTGGTTTGCTTTAACCATCTGCAGCCCTAGTGCATCAGCATTTCTCAATGCCTCACCATCCTCTCTACCTGTTTCCCCTTCACAAGAAGAAACATGAAGATGAAGAGGATAGCCTTAGAAGCAAAAGGAAAATTTGTTTTTGCTGAATTTCCAAACATCTCTGTTGTTGATGCATCAAGGAATGATATAGAAGGACAAATAAATTTAGAGGCCTGCATGAACTACTGTACACTCTTAATGACTTAAAGGATGAAAGCAAGGGGACTTGGAAGCCAACTAAACAATCAAAGAAACTGGCAAGCTAATGATTCAACAATTTAAAGGATGAAAGAAAGAGGACTAGGAAACAAACTTTTTGTTGTTGTTGTTGTAACAAACTAGGTAACTTTGCCTTGATTACCTTTTGGAACCAATAACAAACGAACATGATGGAGGAGGGAAAAGCTGAATTTCGGATGAGAGAAAATTTTAGTGACGGCCAAAATTTGGTGCCACCAGGGAGAGGGGAGGACCTCCAATCTGCTCAAGGGGGTGATTGGTAGGTTTCTTACACTGGGTGTAATTGGGAGGGGTTCAGGAATTTCCCTGAAAAACCTTCCAAAGCCGATTCAAGATGGAAAATATAGGTGTGTGGTGATTCCTCAACCATTGTATGAGATGCAATGTAACTAGTTCACGTCTACTTTAATTGGCAAGCTTGATTTCCGGTAAACCACTATGGAGGAGGTACGAAAGGAGGTGAAAGTGTGGAAAGTAGTGCGCAATCAGCTGCGTTCTATAGGGTAGAGGTTCGTAAGTTTTCAATTCAATTATGAGGGCAATGGACGATGTTTTGGAGGCGTGGTCCATGTAGGATTGGTTCTCAATTAGTGAGGTCTCAACGATGAAGGCCATGCTTTAACATTAATGCTGCCCAACCTTTTACAAAATTTCTTTGGGTGCGTTTTCTCTTGTTGCTGTTAGAAAATTGGCATGTACGTGGAATGTTTAGAATTACGAAGGCAGGAGGTCATCCTATTGCACAGGACAATAGAACCGAAGGAAGGAATGTTTGTGAACGTTGCCCATGTCCTGGTTCAACTAGACAAAGAATTGGAGCAAGTGAGCGAGGCTCAAGTTGAGTGGAGTAAACATGGATAAGGGAAGCTCTTTAGTCTTAGTCAAAGAGCAGTGTAGGAGGATGGGAATAAAATGTTTTCCTCCAATAGGCGATTTTGTCACTCGGTAGTCCAATGTACCTTAAAAAAATCTTGACCTTCTGCGATGGTGGTGAAGCTGTTGGTGACGGGGAAGAAGACCCTCAACGGAGCTCCGATGGTGCAAGATGCGGTGGATGGTGTGGATAGGTAGGAATCCATTTTGAGCAAAACTCTAGCAAATTTAGCAAGAAATTTTGTGGAAACCTCCACTTTTTCTTAGTCCTATGATGCCCAAGAGTTGTAGATACCTCTAGGTTCCATGGGGAAGAGATGGATGAATCATAGAGGTTTAAATTTTGAAATTTCTGAAAAGGGCAGAATAGTAACCACGTCACCAATAGAGGGGGCCCATACAAAGCAAGTTTCCCAAGAGGGGAGATTCTCACAGTCGGATAATGGGGAGAACTTGGAGCCTACCACGAATCAAATTGAGGGGATAGATGATGAAGTGGATTCTAAGAGTTTTTTAGATTTTGAAAAATTCACAAAATTTCAAAAATGATGAAGTGGTAGACACATTGCTGAAAGAGGGGGCCAACAAAAAGCAATTAGGACAAGAGGTAGATTCTCATAATTTAGTTTATGGGGAGAACTTTGAGTCTACAAAGAATTCAATTGAGGTGGCCCATTTGGAATCTCCTCTATACATGGAGGGTGAGTTGACCGTTGATAAAGTATCTCATGATTTAATGGTCAATCAACCAGTTCAGTTGAGTGCTGCAGTGAGGCCAAGACGTTGTGGTATTGGCTTAACCAGTGGGGAAAAAATTGCAACTTGGTGGGCAAGGGGGAAGGAATCAACCTCGCTCAGAGTTTGTGGGTCTAGATGATTAAAGGGTGATCTCAAACAGTAGCTGAAGGGAGATTGCTTTTGAAGAGATTGATCGAGTCTTGGTGGAGAAAGAAAATAGTAGGATCAGATCAAACTTAGATTATTGGCTCTTCTGATGAGGAAGGGGTTTTTCAAATTGATGACATTCTTTTAGAATATCAGTGGTGTAAGGAAGAAGGCAAGTTTCCATGCTTTGGAAATGTAATTTTTCTTGATGTGATATTTTCTTTTCTCTATTCTTAATTAATACAAATATCCTTTTAGCTCAGAAAAAGAAGGTGGTAACTCATCAACAAGATTGAACTCCCCATCCCAAAGTTTAGAGAGCTACCACAGCCCTTTTACCATTGAACCCACCTCCCTCACTATGCAAACAGATACCCAGAATGGCGTCAAGCCATGGATTCCGTTTAATGATCTTCTAAACAATGCTATTTGGACCGTCCATCCTTTTTGAGGTTTAAATATTGTCGTCACAAGTGGGTGTTCCATATTAAGAGAAAGGTTGTTGGCAATCTTGATCGTGACAAAACACGCCTTAATACCAAGGGATACAACCAACATGAAGGCCTTGATTATCAGCAAAGATCTTAGCATGATAGTTGGTGTCAGTCTTCTTTCCAACTGAGTTTGCTATTTTACTTGGTAAGACACATGAGTACATAGTTGTATGGAGAGACAAGGATTGATCTTCAATTATATGTTGACTTGTGGTAGCATGAATGGTGGAATCTTGAAGATTTTCTCTTATAGTGCCTATGTATTTCCTAGGTATTAGTTGGATGATGGATCATCTGTTCACTAGAGTAGATATGGATCCATATAATGTAGTGTTAGAATGAACACTGAAGGCATTTATTTTGTGCATAGTTAGGTATGTTGAAATAACATTTTTTTATTGTTCATATACGTTTGATCATGATAAATACTTCTTAGGCATGAATTAGAATTTGTTTCTTATTGCAAGTAGTTTCCTTTGTTTGTACAACCTTCAAACTTGTGTTCCTGCAAATTAATTATTCATGATCTTAAAATGGTTCAAAACCAAAACTGAGACATGTATTAAATGGATCTTACAATTGTACAACCCTTGTCAGTAGGAAATTGTAGTCTATATTTCTCTATCAAACACGAATAAATGTGGAAAGGCCAAGTCAATTGGCATGTCTTACTTGATTATGTTTGTAACTTTGTTCGACCCAAAATACTAAATTGCTTTCTATCCTTCTATATCTATCAAACCAGGCCATTGCACAATGGGATGAGCTACACAACTAGCCATCCGAACATATAATGAATTCCATATTCTCAATAAAACTGAAAACAAGATGTTTGGTCATTCCAACCCAAAAAAATAACAAAAAGAAAAGTATTATGTTGAATACCATCTTAACTCCATTGAGACGTTGAGACCATTGAATAGGTACGTTTGAAAGCCAAAAGGTAAATTGGCCCACTACGGAAGAGACAAACCAATTGAATTCAAATAAAGGAACAGAAAATTGGGATTTCAAATACATCAACGGAGAAGGAGACCACATCACAGTAATGTAATATTACATTTAGTAGAACCATTGCAACATCACCTCAATCGTATAATGTGCAAACTGCAACAAACCACAAACAATCCAGCAATGCAAATTAGAATACAGTGGGCTTCAGATGGTATACAAACATTACAACCCAAAAAATAAGGCAATGAACCACGTGCATATGCGCGTGTTATTTTCCTAATATGTATAATAAGAACATGTACATGTATAACTTAACTTTATCATTAGACATTCAATTGAGAAGCATTAAAGTTAACATATAATCAAGAGACCTCAAAGAATGTATATGATGCACGTGTTATTTCTGTGGCAAAAGCCCTTTTTTGTTGTAGTGAACTGCTTAGAATACTATGATCTAGATTTGATAAATTTAACTGATAATTTACCGTGGCAAAAGCCCTGATACCGTGGCAAATACATTTACCCAACGGCAACTTTCCGTCGGTTGGAAAGCCGTCGTAAGCATTGACGATCGAAATTGGCGGCGGTTGGTTCTGTTAGCTTTAGCCACGGTAATTAGTTACCGTGGCAAATACTCAAGTATATGCGACGGTACTTACCGTGGCAAATACCTAAGTGTATGCTACGGTAACAACCGTGGCAAATATTTCACTATATACTACGGTATTAGGTTACCGTAGCAAATAGTTTGTTTAGAGGGCCCACGTCTGTCTTTTTTGCTACGGTATTTTTCTACCGTTGCAAATACTTCTTCTTCTTCTTCTTTTTTTTTTTGGAATCAGTTGTGCTTGTTCCACATGCTCGATCCACACTCCAAGTGCTGGAAGGTTTTCTGTTTTTGGATGTGCAAATCTAATTGGTAATGGCCATGAGACTTCAAATGTACAA
Source organism: Hakea prostrata (assembly GCF_041222555.1). Lineage (NCBI taxonomy): Eukaryota > Viridiplantae > Streptophyta > Magnoliopsida > Proteales > Proteaceae > Hakea > Hakea prostrata. The sequence goes on along the minus strand of NC_142609.1, from coordinate 18,902,819 downwards.
CTGAGCACCATCAAGATGGAGAAGAAAACAGGTAGACAATATACCAATAGAGTAATGCAGCACTAGAACTCAAAATTTTCAAGTAGAACTTTCTTGATCCAAATCATAATACAAAACTTTCTTGTTACAGCACAAAAATCTATCATACAGTTTATACAAATTAAGAATGGCTGGTAGTGCAAAGACCATCACCATAGTCTAAAAAACTAAATAGGCGAGCTCGAGAATGAGGTTTTCACTCTTCGTCTTCCAAAATCGGAAGTGAAAAATAGGCGCGGCCACGTGGGGTTGGGCGGGAGGAGTTTGAGAAAAGGCGGCGGTATATTTTTTGGGAATACACTGTCGGTTTCATAAAACCGCCACAGGTTAGGTATATTCGCAGCTGTCACATCCCGCCCAAATACACCCAGCCTATAACCCTATTTGGGTTACCCGGGGGAGTGATCCACAACCCAAAAAATCAAGTTTAGGAACGATCATATCCATTTAGCACAATAATATAATCTAAAGCAAGAACAAATCATTGTATTCTAATAAGTTAATAATTAAATTCAAGAAAAGATCTCAGAAGGATCACTAAGAATATCAGAGTGTGGAATAACAAGATACCAAATCAAAAGACAATTGTGGAGTATAGCGGAAATATACTCCACAAACATATGTGGAAGGTAGATCAAAATCTAAGGTTAAGCTCCAAGCTAATACAAGTAAAGTAAAAGTCTAGAAGAATGTAGAGAAAACTATTCCACATCTTCAGTCGGCTCTTCTTCTTCTTCAGTCTTCATCTTCTTCACCTTGTGCTTCCTTATATGGACCGTCATAGAAATCCAAACCTGTGGAGAAGTCTAACAAAAGATATGGTACAAAAGGAGTGAGTTTCAAAAGAAACCCAGTAAGGCAAGTTAACTCATAACAACATAAATAACATGCGGCAGAACATAACAAGATGCAATGCAATATGAAATAGATAATGTATGTATGCATCTAAACTCTATGTATGCTGGTCTCTATTGGCAGACATGCTTTAAGTCATAGCACCATACTTCTTTGGGTAGGTCTCAAATCACTCATCATCGGTTGGTAATGGGTCCGGCATCCCTCGGGACATTCCAAGGCTGGGGGTTAAGTCACCGTTCTCTCACATCACCATTGGTTTAAGTACTGGCGCATGTCAGGGTTAAGCCTAGCCCAATGCAAGTCATCTACTCAATCACATCAACTCAGTTCCAGATACGTCCATTCCTCGTCCCTGACGATCCTTTTCGGTATCGTTCACACTAGAGTCCTAATAGTCCCTGACTACGAACTCATCAACCCTATTGGTTATCTACATATGGTAAATGGGAAGCTCTCATGTCCTCTCACGGGTTGGTTACCGGTCTTGAGCGCCCATGAGCCCAAATCTATCCATTTGCAACCCTCCAATAAATGGCCCCCACAATGTGATTCCCGTCTTCTCACGGGTTGGTTTAACGGTCTTGAGCGCCCGTGAATCCCCATTGCTACCACGGGTCATTCGGTCTCAATTCTCTTCCGAATCGGGTCTGATATGATGGGGACATCCTAGCCAAACACTGCTAGACAGTCCTAGGTATGACACCCAATGATTCGGGAAAGCGTCAATGGGCAACCCCGGAAACATCCCATACTATTTCTGGTAATGTCCAGGGACAGAAGTGTCAAAAGGATTCTCAATCCCAAACCATACCTAATCAAACACATTCTCAGATCAGTCATGTCATACACAATCAACAATTCATCATATAAAAGAGAATATAAAGTCATGATCTAATCACTAAACAATATAGTAATAAGCAATTCATATAAGCTTGAATAATGAAAAAGAAAACATAAGAGAAGTGCTACTGTACTTTCAGTAGTACATCAGAAGTATAAAATACAAGAACAGTAAATAAACTCAGAGTTTCTTAAAGTAGAAACCAGAGAGTATACGATCTATGTTATTATGAAATAACTGTCCTTACCTTGATTATCGCCGAAGATAATCCAAAGATCAAAGAGAGAGACTCCAAACTTAGCAAATAAACCCCTAACAATCATAGATATAGGAAGCTATTGCCTTCATTGGTCGAGTGATTGGTCTACTGACCCAGTCGACCAACCGTGTCAGGACGGAATTGCAAAAACTAGATTGGTCATACTTCTTCGTTTGAAGTCGGATTGATCCGAAATTCGAAGGGGAACTTCCTAGAACATATTAGAACTATATAGGAAGGTAAAATCATCAAGTCAAGGTCAAAAGATGGGTTCTTGATTTGAACCAAGAAGTTAGGGTTTCAATCTTATGGCTCTCATGAAAAGGCTAGGGTCACAAGATGAAAGGGATTAATTTGCTTAGCAATTTCATAACAAGAAAGTCATTGGAAAAGGTTTAGGTTAATAGAAACATAACCCATGTGGCTACCCTCACATGGGAGGTTACCCAAGGGTTCCAAAAGAATTTACTAGGGTAGGGTTTCAAGAAGAATATTCAGGGCTAGGGTTGAGATCACGATGATGATCATAGATCTCAAAGAATAGAATGAGATCATGGAATAGATGGTTGCAAGAATGCAGCATCTTCTTCCTGATCTCAATCAAGAACAAGATTGGAGAAAGAATATTCTATAATACAGAAGAAATACAAACCTTGAATTGGCAGATCAGAGATGAGAGGCTTCAGATCTGCAGAGGAATCTTCGAAATCACCAAAGAGAGTTTCAAACGAGTCTTCCCATTTTCTCAAAGTGTTTTGGAGGCAGAAGATACTAAGAAACACGAAGTGTGATTAAATAGAAAGTGAAAACTAAATCGAAGATTTTCTCGGATTTCTAGCCCCATTGGTCGATTGGTTGGTCTACTTGCCCCAATCGACCAAGCACAGTTCAGCAACTTTAGACAGGGATTCGGAGGGCTATACGGGGTCAAATTGAGTGGGGGTTTCTCCTACAAGCCAATCAAGAAGTCTAGTTTCTAGAAATACCTCGGATTGAGCACAAGAGTTCATTAAGTACTTCAAATAATTCACCCCTCTTCGATGCGCAGTTTCTCACTAAACACTGACAATGCTTCCAAGTATGGATCACCATCAACAATATCCATGGGTTTCGGGTCACATACCATGTCTTCTAGAGAGAGAGCCCACAAAGACTTCTTCCTTCACTTCGGGACCTTGGATTTACCCTAAGGAAAGGTTTGACATGACTTCCTAAGGCTTTCAAAGGGTAGTAACACTGTTATCAAGGTCCAACTTCAAGTTCAAACATTAAACTAATATTTCTTCACCCAAAACAGATAGGGTGTCCTAGCTAGGTTTGGGTCGGATTTCACAGCTTAAATATTTAGTGGCGTTAATACACAAAACACCACTAATATACTTATAAATTCTGACGGTTTTCAAAAACCGCCACCAAATGCATGTTACTTTCACATTCTTCCATCCGCATCGGGGTGGGGTGGGTAGGTTTTTAATAAGTGGCGGTTTGTTATAAACCACCACTAAGTATATATTATTAGTGGTGGTTATCATAAACCGCCACTAAGTATATATTATTAGTGGCAGTTTATCACAAACCACCAGTAATTAACCATCACTAATTCCCTTTTTTCTTGTAGTGATGTGAGTTTAATGATCTTCTAAACAATGCTATTTGGACCCTTGTCAACCCTTTTCGAGGTCTAAATATTGTTGTTACAAGTGGGTGTTCCATATTAAGCGAAAGGTTGATGGCAATCTTGATCAATACAAAGCACGCCTTAATACCAAGGGATACAACCAGCATGAAGGCCTTGATTATCAACAAAAAGCTTAGCATGATAGTTGGTGTCAGTCTTCTTTCCAACTGAGTTTGCTATTATACTTGGAAGGACACATGGGTCCATAGTTGTATGGATAGAGAAGGATTGATCTTCAATTATATGTTGACTTTGTAGTAGCATGAACGGTGGAATCTTGAAGATTTTCTTTTATGGGGCCTATGTATTTCCTAGTTATTAGTTGCATGATGGATCATCTGTTCACTGAGATATGGATCCATATAATGTAGTGTTAGAATGAATATTGAATAAAGCATTGATTGAAACAAAAATGGATCAAAGCAATACAAAGCTTTAAAAGCAAAAAGAATAAAAATATGTTCATCCCTAAACTTACCCTTCAAGTGTTTCGAATTTAGAAAAATACGACGTTTTTACCCAAGTGCCCAAACAAGAAGAAACATGAAGATGAAGAGGATAGCCTTAGAAGCAAAAGGAAAAATTGTTTTCGCTGAATTTACTAACATCTCTATTGTTGATGCATCAAGGAATGAGATAGGAGAAATAAATTTAGAGGCCTGCATGAACTACTATACACTCTTAATGATTTAAAGGATGAAAGCAAGAGGACTAGGAAGCTAATTAAACAATCAAAGAGACAAAAAAGCTAATGAATCAACAATTTGAAGGATGAAAGAAAGAGGACAAGGAAACGGACTTTTTTTTTTTGGAGGTATCAAACTGGGTAACTTTGCCTTGATTACCTTTTGGAACCAATAACAAATGAACATGATGGAGGAGAGAAAAGCTGAATTTCGGTTGAGAGAGAAAATTTTGTTGACGGCCAAAATTTGCAACCACCAGGGAGAGGGGAGGATCTCCAATCTGCTCAGGCATGTGATTGATAGGTTTCTTACACTAGGTGTAATAGGGGGGGATTCAAGAATTCCCCTGAAAACACTTCAAGAGCCGATTCACGCTGGAAAATATAGGTGTGTGGTGATTCCTTAGCCATTAAACAAGATGCAATGTAACTAGCTCACGTTTGCTCTAATTGGCAGGCTTGATTTCTCATAAACTTCTATGGAGGAGGTGCAAAAGGAGGTGAAAGCGTGGAAAGTAGGGCTGCAATCAGCATGCGTTCTATAGGGTAGAGGTTTGTTATTTTTCAATTTAATTATGAGGGCAATGGACGATGCTTGGAGACGTGATCCATGTAGGATTGGTTCTCAATTAGTGAGGTCTGAACGATGGAGGCCACGCTTTATCATTAAGGCTTCCCAACTTTCTACGAAATTTGTTTGGGTGCGATTTCTCGTGTTGCCGTTAGAAAACTGGCATGTACATGGAATGTTTTGAATTGCGAATGCAGTATGTCATTCTATTGCACAGGACAATTGAAAGAAGGAAGGAATGTTTGGGAACTTTGCCCATGTCCTGGGTCAACTGGACAAAGAATTTGAGCAAGTGAGTGACGCTCAAGTTGAGTGGAGTAAACATAAATAAGGGAAGCTCTTTAGTTTTAGTCAAAGAGCAGTGTAGGAGGTTAAGAAGAAAATGTTTTCCTCCAATAGGCGATTTTGTCACTTAGTAGTCCAATGTACCTTACAAAAATCTTGACCTTTTGTGGTGGTGGAAAAACTGCTGGTGACAGGGAAGAAGACCCTCAACGGAGCTCCGATGGTGCAAGATGCGGTGGATGGCGTGGATAGGCAGGAATCCATTTTGAGCAAAACTCTAGAAAATTTAGCAAGAAATTTTGTGGAAACCTCCACTTTTTCTTAGTCCTATGATGCTCAGAAGTTGTAGATGTAACTAGGTTCCACGAGGAAGGGATGGATGATTCGTAGTGGTTTAGATTTTGAAAATTCTGAAAAGGGCAGAATATTAACCACATCACCAATAGAGGAGCCCATACAAAGCAAGTTTCCCAAGAGGGGGGATTCTCATAGTCGGATTATGGGGAGAACTTGGAGCCTACCACGAATCAAATTGAGGGGGCACCCGAGGAAGAGATGGATGATGAAGTGGATTCTAGAGTTTTTTATATTTTGAAAATTCACAAAATTTCGAAGATGATAAAGTGGTGGACACATTGCCGAAAGAGGGGGCCAACACAAAGCAATTAGGACAGGAGGTAGACTCTTAGAATTCAGTTTCTAGGGAGAACTTTGAGTATACCACAAGTTCAATTGAGGTGGCTCATATGGAATCTCTTCTATATATGGAGGGTGAATTGACCATTGATAAAGTATCTCATGATTTAATGGTCAATCCAACGGTTCGGTTGAGTGCTGCAGTGAGGCCAAGACATTATGGTATTGGCTGAACCAGTGGGGAAAAAAGGGCAACATGGTGGGCAAGGGGGAAGGAATCAACCAAGCTCAGAGTTTGCGGGTTTATATAATTAAAGGGTGATCTCAAACAGTAGCCAAAGGGAGATTGCTGTTGAAGAAATTGATCGACTCTTGGTGGAGAAAGAAAACATTAGGATCAAATCAAACTAATATTATTGTCTCTTCTGACGAGGAAGGGGTTTTTCAAATTCATGACATTCTTTTAGAATAACAGGGGTGTGAGAAGAAGGCAAGTATCCATGCTGTTCAAATGTAATTTTTCTTGATGTGATATTTTCTTTTTCTATTCTTAATTAATACAAATAGCCTTTTATCTCAGAAAAAGAAGAAGGTAATTTTACCTTACTTCAAAAATGAAACATTCATCTAAATGGGGTTTATTATGGTACCATATCAAATCAATTCATATTATCTACTATAAGTACATGGTGCTAGAATAATATGGTAGATTTTCAATACCGTCTGCATTTGGAGACCGTACATAATGCTATGTCAATATGGATATCTCTTGATGATACCATGACAAACATATATGATATCATTACGTATTTATAACTCTATACCGAAAAAGTTCATCATCTTTGTTTGATGCATATTAATACCCTTAAACTGGATTTTAATAGATCTGTTTTTGAATTCGTACTAGAAATCTTTTCTTGGGTGCTTTTCTACCAAGAAACAGTTTTCCCCCCTCTTCCATTGAAAATTCCCTTATTTAGGTATTTCCCTTGATGGTCCAGAGTATTAATAGGATTTGGTACAAAACAATAACCATGTTCATAATGCCTATATATACAAAAGGTATGATATTTCTTTGTCATTAAAAGCATCTGTCTAAGTACTTCACCAACACAAGCTTTTTACAAAGAAATGGCTTCACTCAAGCTTCAGTTAGTCTTTCTGTTCGTCCTCTCTCTTATTCTCTTTGCTGGATCTATGGGTAAGTGTCTCCTCTCTCTTGCTAGATTTTGTATAAATATAGAAATAGAGATGCAAAAGCTATATTGATTCTTCCACTTTTCATTTTTATGCAGCAAGAGAAGTGAGGGAGTTAAGTGGAACTGCTAAGGATCCTGGTTTCACTTTCCAAGGACAGAAAATTGCAGAGCAAAAAGAAAAACCTTGTTTCTCCTGCAAAGGAAACCATAGGGCATAGACTCTTATGTCTTGGAGAGGGATGTGCAACTGGTCCTCAATGTGAAATAAATTATGAAAATGGAAGTTCTATAATATGAAGGAATAATAAATAAGAGAAAAATTCTGGTTCTTCTAGATACATACCTCCTATTTATTAATACTCTCTCACTAAAATTTTAAAATAAGAATTCTCAAGAAGCAAATTCTTGCCTCTCCTTTATCCAATAATGCCTACAATTTTAAAGGAACAAAAAACTCTATTTGGTCTTCTAGGTGAATACACACTGTGCATCATAGTGAGGGTCATCGGGTTGAAAACTCCCTATCTTAATTCCTAACCACGGATATAATGTTTATTATAAAATCTATGTATATAGTTTAGTAAAACTTTAGTACTAAATTAGTATATCGAGTGTCTAGTAATCAGTTATAGCTTACAATTAGGATTTTTTATTAGTTAACTATGGTTTGGACTCTAAAAAAGAAATTTTTTTCCATCTGTTCACCAGCTTCTCAGAATTTCTTTATTGTTTTCTCAATATTTTTAAATTTTTCTTGTAATTTCATCTCTTGCCTTCAGTGATGCATTCTACTAAAAGAGTTTTCTAATAATAAGTTCTTTTGTTCAAGGATTATCTCTTATTTTTATTTTTAATTTTTTTTGGGGGGGGGGGGGTGTTGGCCGAACCTTGATTTTATCCTCATTTTTTTGGCCTAAACCCTAGAATGGAAATTTTCTCAATTGAGCAGGAGTCTTTACATTTTCCCACCAGTATTGTGGATTTATCTTCAGATGTTGACCAGCATCCATATTTTATGTAGATCAAAACTTTCTCTAGAATTCCAAAATAATTTAAGTAAAATTTATGTACTTCAATTAAGAATAACATTAAATTAGATTGTGTTAATTGGTTATAGAGCAAAAATTAAATCCAGGATTTAGATTTGTGCATTTAGGTTGAACAAACCTCAATAGGAGGTGTGTAATTATTTGGATTCACATCCTCTACTATTTCTTAGTTGGGTTTTAATTGTGATTGTTGGATAATTATTTGCCACGTGTCACAATCCTCATTACGAATTACAAGGAATTGTAGGGGCTAGGAATTCTAGAGGATGTAGGTCACACTCCGCCCAACCATGGAATAAACAATCCACGAAAAAGGATAGTCTGTCTGTTGTGCTTGTCAATAAGGGAAAAGACATACACTTCCATTTTATCATTCCACATCAATTTGTCATGGCGCCCAAAATCTAATCTATCCAGATGTATGGGTGTCACATCCCTCCAGCCGGTACCCTATCTGGAATACCCGGAAGTGTGATCCATAGCTCCGAAGATCAAGTTTAGGGCAATCATATCCCACATAGCACAATAATATAATTAAGAGCAAAAACAAATCATTGTATTAAAATAAATTAAGAAACAATCAAGTATGGATCTCAGAAGGATCACAAAAGAATATCAGAGTGTGGAATAAAAGATACCAATCAAAGAGATAACTGTAGAGTATAGCGGAAATATACCCCACAAGAAACGCAGAAGGTAGATCGAAAATCTAAAACAAAGTCTAAAGCTATTACAATAAAAATAACTCCAAAAGAACAAGAGCAAACTAATCAATATCTTCCATAGGCTCTTCTTCTTCTTCAGTCTTCATCTTCTTCACCTTAGGGTTGTGCTCTTGTAACTTCGGGTAAGCTTCTAGCTCATGATCCCATTGGCAAATAAACGATGTCGTGAGATTGCTGGGAGGGAGATTCTCAGAATTTAGTTTCTAGGGAGAACTTGGTTTCTACCAAGAATTCAATTGAGGAGGCCCATGTGGAATCTCCTCTATACATGGAGGGTGAGTTGACCATTGATAATGTATCTCATGATTTAATGGTTAATCCAATGGTTCGATTGAGTGCTGCATTTAGGCCAGGATGTTGTGCTATTGGCTTACTCAGTGAGGAAAAAAAGGGCAACTTGGTGGGCAAGGGGGAAGGAATCAACCTCGCTCTGAGTTTGGGAGTCTAGATGATTAAAGGGTGATCTCAAACAGTAGCCGAAGGGAGATTGCTTTTGAAGAAATTGATCGACTATTGGTGGAGAAAGAAAACAGTAGGATCAAATCAAACTTAGATTATTGGCTCTTCTGCTAAGGAAGGGGTTTTTCAAATTTATGACATTCTTTTAGAATATCAGGGGTGTAAGGAAGAAGGCAAGTATCCATGCTTTGCAAGTGTAATTTTTCTTGATGTGATATTTTCTTTTTCTATTCTTGATTATTACAAATAGCCTTTTATCTCAGAAAAAGAAGAAGGTAACTTTACCTTACTTCGAAAAGGAAACTACCATCTAAATGGGGTTTATTATTGTACCGTATCAAATCAATTCATATTTCTACTATAAGTACATGGAGCTAGAATAATATGGTAGATTTTTAATACCGTCTGCATTTGGAGACCCAACATAATGCTGAGTCAATATGGATATCTCTTGATGATACCATGACAAACATATATGATATCATTACGTATTTATAACTCTATACCGAAAAAGTTCATCATCTTTGTTTGATGCATATTAATACCCTTAAACTGGATTTTAGTAGATCTCTTTCTGAATTCGTACTAGAAATATTTTCTTAGGTGCTTTTCTACCAAGGAACAGTTTCCCCCCCCCCCCCTCTTCCATTGAAAATTCCCTTATTTAGGTATTTCCCTTGATGGTTCAGAGTATTAATAGGATTTGGTACAAAACAATAACCATGTTCATAATGCCTATATATACAAAAGGTATGATATTTCTTTGTCATTAAAAGCATCTGTCTAAGTACTTCACCAACACGAGCTTTTTACAAAGAAATGGCTTCACTCAAGCTTCAGTTAGTCTTTCTGTTCATCCTCTCTCTTATTCTCTTTGCTGGATCTATGGGTAAGTGTCTCCTCTCTCTTGCTAGATTTCGTATATATATAGAAATAGAGATGCAAAAGCTATATTGATTCTTCCACTTTTCATTTTTATGCAGCAAGAGAAGTGAGGGAGTTAAGTGGAACTGCTAAGGATCCTGGTTTCACTTTCCAAGGACATAAAATGATGTACAATGTGAAGGATATAAGTGCAATTGCAGAGCAAAAAGAAAAACCTTGTTTCTCCTGCAAAGGAAAGCATAGGGCATAGACTCTTATGTCTTGGAGAGGGATGTGCAACTGGTCCTCAATGTGAAATAAATTATGAAAATGGAAGTTCTGTAATATGAAAGAATAAATAAATTAGAGAAAAATTCTGGTTCTTCTAGATACATACCTCCTATTTATTAATACTCTCTCACTAAAATTTTAAAATAAGAAGTCTCAAGAAGCAAATTCTTGCCTCTCCTTTATCCAATCATGCCTACAATTTTAAAGGAACAAAAAACTCTATTTGGTCTTCTAGGTGAATACACATTGTGCATCATAGTGAGGGCATCGGGTTGGAAACTCCCTATGCTAACCACGGATATAATGTTTATTATAAAATGTTTAAATAGTTTAGTAAAATTTTAGTACTAAATTAGTATATCAAGTGTTTAGATAATCAATTATACCTTACAATTAGGATTTTTTATTAGTAACTATGGTTTGGACTCTAAAAAAGATTTGTTTTCCATCTCTTCACCAGCTTCTCTCAATTTCTTTATTGTTTTCCCGATATTTTTAAAAAATTTGTTCTAATTTCATCTCTCACCGCCAATGATTCAACCTACTAAAAGATTTTTCTAAAAATAAGTACTTTTGTTGAAGGATTATTTTTTTTTTTTTTTTTTTTTACTTTAGGGGGGGGGGGGGTGAGCCTTGATTTTATCCTCTTTTTCTTGGGCTAACCCTTGGAATGGAATCTTTCTCAATTGAGTAGGAGTCTTTACATTTTCCCACCATAATGGGGATTTCTCTTTAGATGCTGAGAAACATCCATATTTTTCTATAGATCAAAATTTTCTCTAGAATTCCAAATTACTTTAAGTAAAATTATGTACTTCAATAAGAATAACATTTAATTAGATTGTTTTAATTGGTTATAGAGCATAAATTAAATCCAATATTTAGATTTGAGGATTTAAGTTAAACAAACCTCACTATGAGGTGTGTAATTAATTGGATTCACATCCTACAATTTCTTAGTTGGGTTTTAATTGTAACTATTGGATAATTATCTGTTAGGTGTCACAGTCCTTGATATGAATTATAGGGAATTATAGGGGCTAGGAATTCTAGAGGATGCAGATCACACTCCACCCAACCATGGAAAAAAAATCCACGAAAAATGATACTCCATCTGTAGTGCTTGTCAACAAGGAAAGGACATAAAGTTCCATTTTATCATTCCACATCAATTTCTCATGGCGCCCAAGATCTTATTTGTCACACCCCACCCAACCGGTTCCGGTCATACCTAGATACCCATGGGGGTGATACATTCCAGGATCTGGGTTCTGGGACATTCCATACAAATATATAATATAGCACAATGAAAAGGACAAGAATAAATCAAGTTCACATATCAAATTATGAAATCTGAAGTATCAATTACAATCATCCAAGATACAATAAAAAAGTTATAAAATTAGAGTCAAGGAAAGAAAGAGTGTCTGCAGCGGAAAATGTTCAAGAATCTTGGTAAAAGATACCCTCACCTCTCTCAAATTAAATCAAAGTGTAGATGTAGAAAAGTGCAATAAATGACACGAGATTTCCTATGGATGGTGAAATCTCTATTACTAAAACGCGGCTCCATAGGAGCAGTCGTGGCACGAGCACGAAGTTTTGTGAGCTTCCACTTCTTCCTCAATTGCTCCTTCAAGATAGCATCCCTGTGACGATTCCTCCATTTGAGAGAAGTCCTCCTAACCTATAGAGAAATCTAATGAACACATACATATAAAGGAATGAGTTCCATAGACCTCAACAAGGTCAACTAACATTCATGTCATGCATCAAGTTGCAATTTCCACATCATATTCATAAATGATGATTTAAGTAATGGTATTAATATATAAATGCAAGATTATGATGTATGTCCCTAACTCTATCATGAAGTGTCTATGTTTGACATGCATTAAGTTTACATACCAATCTCCTTTGGGCGGTCTCAGTCACTCTCCGTCAACAAGAGATGTTTATTGGGTTCTTCGTGCTTGTTGGGTAAAATCCTGTCAAGCAATGGTTGGGTGTAGGTCACCACTCTCTCACATCACTGTATAGCATGAGATATGGCGGGTGTCAGGGATAATTCTAGGCCCAATGCAAAGTCATTTAGTTTTTTACAACATATGGTCCGGATATCTCCCCTTATGCCTAGTGCCCTTTTGGCTCGGTACCTACCCACCTATGAATGATATCCTCAACGGGAGGCATCTATTGGATCCCATTTCTTAACTCAGTGGTCATCCACATATAGTGGACATGATGCTCTCCATGTACTCCTATTGGTTGGTTACCGGTCTTGAGTGCCTAGGAGCCCTTATCTATTATATGTAACCCTCCCACTCTATGAAGAAGTGGGCTTGCTTGACACTCAGAACCGAGCCACTGACATCACAGGTTAACCGGCTTCAATACCCCTACCGGAAAGGTAGTAGCACTCATAAGGATACCTAGCCCAACATTTCTAGACACCTAGCATTCATGTACTTAGGTCTAAATGCAAGCATATAAGGTTACTAGGGTAATGGGTGACCCACAACCCTAGCCGGTATAAATAGAAGAGAGGAAATCCAATTCAATGTCATTCATTCTTATACATTCGCATATCATTCTCTTATTGATAACATAAGATTCAAAAGAAAGAATCATACACATACATATATGATACCTTCTGTTCGCGCAAAGTCATGCACAAGCATATCATGATCAATATCAACTAAAGCAATTTATATCGCTAATGGAATGAAAATAGCAATACTTAAACATACAAGGCATGGTTAATTTATTCCTCACCTTCCAACTTGATTTTTGTTTCCCAAAGTCACAATTTCATCTTGAGAGCTGGTGGTTATATTCAAAATAATTCTAGTCATATAAGAAAAGTAATAGACATCACTTTTAACTTAATCGTGTTTCAAAAGATATCCAAAATCATCTCACAAAAACCCAATTTGTCATATGGTTTCAAACCCGCCATTCTCAACCTATTTTCGGCGAAAATTCATTATTTCACCACCGATTTGAAGTTGAATCGAAATGAAACTATGGGAGTATCTAATTAACAGCAATAGGGTCCTAATGTATCATCAATTGAACCAATTTGTTCTCAATCAAAAAGCCCCAAAATTTGGCTCTTGAGAGTGCTTGCGGGCGTCTCTGAGAGTCAAAACATAAAATCGTTTGCAACAATTCGCACAAACTACTCACAAACTAAAAGGAAACATAAATAAAAATATTTACAAGCATTCATTGCACCTAACATGCTTCAACTACTGAAATCCAACATTTAATGTGAAGAAACCCCACAAATTTTTGTTTAAAGAAGAGGGTTTGAAGGATTCTCACATTTTCCAATGATTCCGCTATGATTCGGGTCTCGGCCTACCTTCGTGTGGGTGGGAGTGAAAATTCTCCTTGGTAGCATTATAAAATGCATGTAGGAGTGAATCGAAGCTTAAAATAGGGTTTTAAAACACAAATTCCCGATTTTGCCTCAACACGGGGGGCATGGGGTCGGTCAACCGGTCCAATCGACCATCCCTTGGTTGACCCAAAAACCAAGGTCCTAATTGGGTGATTAATGGCTTGAAAGAAAGGTCTTTTGATTATATTTGTTTGGGCATATTTACCTCGTCGATTGGACTTTGCATCGCCTATCTACGAACATGCCAAAATCATCTTTTAATACCATCGTGGTTGACTTTCTCTCATCTATTAAATCCTAGGAGAGGTGTCGCGTCATCATAAGGTTCATCCATCAGCATTGGGTCCACTTTCAAATCTTCGGGCTTGACTAGAATGGTCCAAAGTTGTTGCCGACTTGAGGATCAGGTTCGAGGTCTTGAAGTCATGGGTTAACGGGTTTGAAATCCGAGGGATTTCACATAATCTATCCAGATATATGGGGCCCTTCTCCAATTATCTCGACAAAAGGACATCCTTATTATGTTAGGTTTCTTGATGCTTTTAGTAAGTCTATTTGGATGTATTCATTTACCCTTAAATATGAAGCTTTACCTGTGTTTCAAAAGTTCAAAGTGTTGGTTGAGGATCATTTGAGCAGAAAATTAAGATATTTCATAGTGATTGGGGAGGGGAGTCCTTAATAATCTCTCATTTTCTTGAGCAAGCTAACACTTCATTCCGTATTACATGCCCTCATACACATGAATAGAATGGATTTGCAGAATGCCAACATCATCATATTGTAGAGACTAGGTTAGCCTTTCTTGCACATGCCTATATTCCTTGGAATTTTCGGCAATATGCATTTACCACAACAGTTTTCTAATCAATCAGTCCCACCCCCATACTACAAAATGTCTCTCCAATGTTTCGATTGCATAGTGCACATCCAACTTATGATCACTTATGGGTATTTGGATGCACTTGCTACCCACTTTTGCAACCCTATAGTCAATACAAGATGGAATATAGGGCTGGTATGCATTTTCTTGGGGGATAGTGCTCATCATAGTCGCTATATTTTCTTTAACAATGGCAGAACCTAGATTGTCTTTTCTCGGCATGCTTTTTTTTATGAAAGATATTTTCCTTTTTAGGAAAGCTCCTCTACTAGGTCATCTGTAACTACCCCTCAGCCTTCTCTACTTGGACCTCCTCCCATTCTACATTGGTTTGCTTTAACCATCTGCAGCGCTAGTGCATCAGCATTTCTCAACACCTCACCATCCTCTCTACCTGTTTCCCCTTCACCTAGGACATCTGCTTCACCCTTTCCTTCCCCTACCACACCCATTCCCACTAATGACCATGTGGTTGACCTGCCTATACTCCTCAACCTCATCCCAATCATCACCCCATGGTAACTCATCAACAAGATGGAACTCCCCATCCCAAAGTTTATGGAGCTACCAAAGCCCTTTTACCATTGAACCCAGCTCCCCCACTAAGCAAACCAATACCCAGATTGCCGTCAAGCCATGGATGCACTACAAAAAAAATTGCTTTTAGTGGCGGGAAAAGTTGCAAAAACCGCCACCATTTGTTTCATGGCGGTTTTTTAAACCACCACAAATCCGCCAAGAAATCCACATGCATGTATTGTTCAATTAGTGGCGGTTTAAAAAAACCGCCAGTAATTATATATAAGGTGGCGGATAATACAGCCACTAATTGTGTTTTGCAGACTGGAATTAACTCTATTTAGTGGCGGTAAGGGAAAAACCGTGTGATTTTTACTGTCGGTATACACAAAAACCGCCACTGTATATGTCAATTTAGTGTCGGTTTTATTAGGTGCTATTTAGTGGCGGTTTATATTGATTAGTATGTGCTTTTCCTCTAGTTAGTGGCGGTTTTTTGTTTACCGCCACCAATTATATGATTATTTTTTAAAAAAAAAAAAAACGCTGTATTTGCTATTATATTACATTTATTCCTGAAAGACAGTACAAATACATGAATAAAAAGAAAATTCAAAAAAGCTAAATGTATTCAAAGAACACAATTTATGAAAAATAAATACAATACATTAATCAAATAAAAAAAGACTACATGAAGTACTCTACTTGATGTTACATGTTAATCTAAACACCAATTAGAGAAGAAGGAAAAAAACGACACAAAAAGGAATAATCCAATCACATTTTGAGGCTGCAACAGCATCAACAGCTAGATCTTTTCCAACCACTCTTGTCTTGACTCTCTTTGCAAGGCTAAGCAGCCACTCTTTCTCTTCAGTACCAAGACTTAACACAAGAGTGCGGGTCCATGGGCTAACCATCTACATAGTAAGGAGCAGCATTTAGAATACAATTTAACATTCATTGAGGACAGCCAGATGATTTCTTCACTTAGTAAGAAACAAACACATGCTGCAAGTTATTTTCATTTCGTTGGGAGTGAGAGAGGGAGAATAAAAATAATAACGTTGCAATCTTCAGGTAATGTGTCACTGTTAATGTAAAACTGCACAAGTTCACTAGTTCAGAAAGCAGCAATAAACTGTTGCTGTGGAGTAGTCAATACACACCAAATTCACGTGAACCCCCAAGTTTGACAAAGGCACATTTTATAGGAGCAATAAACTGTTGCTGTGGAGTAGTCAATACAGTACCATTTATGTGTTAGATGATTTAATATACTTATAAATTGAAACTGTTGAATCACATTCTAAATGGCCTGATCTTTGAACTGGAACACTTGTTCAATAAAGTGAGAAAGAAACACAGACAAGATATTCTCAACTAAAACAACAAATAATAATAAATAAAGACAAGACATGTGGATAACGGTGACGTCCATATCCATCTTATCCAATAGGGACCAAACCCATGACTCTAACAATCACCACATACAAATCTTGTTAACAAGAACTCATCCATAAATCCATAAACAAGGGGGAGTGCGAATGGTATGTTTGGATAGAGTTTCAATATTGACATTTAGGGTTCATATCTCATTATTGAATGTGTAAATCTATATTTCATATGGAACTGTATTCAACGGCTTTTTAGTTTCTATAATTTATATTGTTAGTGAGACCATTCATCGAGAACAATGATTGCAAAAGTCCGGTGATATGTTATGTGTCTAATAGAGCTTAGACTCTTACCATTCACCAAGTTCCCAGCTTTGGATTTGAAGGTGCCTAGTACCAGCCCCATGGCTCCTCTGTGATATACTGTGTAACCTGCTTTACACTCAAGTAGTTCTCTAGTCCCCTATAAAGAGAAACATAAAATTTCGTCACAAGTGCAGTGAAGCGATTACAGGTACTGTTGTTAGAATCAATGCTTAGATTCCTACCATTCACCAAGTTCCCAGCCAAAACCACTTCGTTTGATGCCTCCCCATGGAGCTTGACAGAAGCAGGGCTGTGAGCAATTTACTCACAATCCCTGCTCGGAAGGTCTGCAGAACAGCAATGAACACAATTAAACTCTTAAATAAACCAAAAATAAGAGCTTAAACCAGGAAAAGAAATGACATCTTTGAAAAAGGACCAAATGCAGGATTCTTCTCCCAGCAACTGGGGACTGAAAAATCTTACATAAACCAGGAAAAGAAAGGACATTTTTGATAAAGGACCAAATGCAGGATTCTTCTCCCAGCAACTGGGGGCTGAAAAATCAGCATTTCAACACAACCAACAAGTAACAATATTAAAAGCATGGCACCACTCTGATGCAACAAAAGCATTGCAACTGGAGGTAAATTTTGCTTAAGCTTTGCCCCGTCGGTATTTAGCTTTCGTCTTCACCCTACTGCCCTTCCCTTGTCCTATTTTAGTTCTCTCAACATTGTGGGCATCTGGAACTAATGTTACTAAGAGTCCACCAAGCAGAACTGGACAGTCCATGGACCAGTCAGTGGTTGTGCCCAGTGGCGGAGCCTCGTTGGGACCCGAGGGGGCCATGGCCCCCCGGATTTTTTGAAATTTTAAATTTCCTTGTTTTTTCCCCTTATTTCTCTATCTTTAAATGTGAAATACCACTATTTGGCCCCCTCCAAAAATTAAAATTAAAAATTTAAGATAAACATGATGGGTACAAATGTCATTCATAATCTTTATCTAATGGTTATCAATAAATCCCTAGTTTTAAGGAATAAAAGGTTAACTTTTAATTTAAAACTAACTTAAAAACTAACTCACGATCCATGAATTTCTCCTAATATATTCTCTCCTATTTTCATTTCTATTTATTCTCTCATGAATCTCCTCTTTTATTCCTATTTCCTTTTTTTTTTTTTTTTTTTTTTTTTTCACACGTCTCACAAAATATTGAAGTAGTTAGCAAACTTTGGAATTGTCCTAAATCTTCTCCACATCAGGTATTCACTCTCTCTTTCTCAAATTATTCCTTTCTCTCTCTTACACTCACGAATTTTTTATTAATCTACCTAATTTTTAATGTAGACTCCACATTAAAATATAATAATATATTCTGAGATGGGACCTACAGTAGGTCCCACATTGGCCCACATACATTCGGCCCCCCAATGTTCAATCTTGGCTCCGCCTCTGGTTGTGGCACATCAAATAGTGTACAGAACATGTGCAGGTGGTCCAGATGTTGAGTTAAAGATGATCCATCCAACCAACAATAATATGATTAAAACAAAGATGGTAATCATCTTAAAACACATCTTTAATTTAATCCTATTATTGATCAACTAAATAAAGACGGTCAACTACAGTTGATTTTATACCCCTGTCATGGACTGATGGAAACTTCCTTTGCTGTTACCTGGGGTTTAGGTTCTACTCTTTAGGTTTGATCAGAACATAGCTCCTTCAATATGAATTAGATTTAAGCAATTTTAGATCACTAAGAAAGCTATATTCGTAAAACCTAAGAACAATATACACTATCAAACTTGGAACAAGACCACACTTATTATTTTGAGTGTTCTCTATGTGAAACTAATGCATGAGTTGGGTTCAAAATGCCACAATAAGGCAGAACAAGAACCAAGGTTGAAAAAAAAAACTTCTTCAAGGCCTTGAAACTAAGGTTTTCTAGTGGCCTAGAAAAGTATGAAACAGACACGGTTGAAACCTGGGAAATCTCAGTTTCCACCTGGTCAATCCAGACTCAAGACTCAGGACTGGTTGTTGCCCTTTCTTCTTGGGCAGCTTTGAAATACATGAATTGACGCAGGGCAGACACCTTGTTTGAGAAAGGCCACTGCATTCCTGAACTATTCATGGAAGCTAAAGATTAAACAGGAACACAAAGGAAACTAAATCTGTTGGGTAAGTGATCAGAACAAATCATACATGAAATAGCAAAAATAATAGAAACCCATTTCAAATCTTGATCAGACTTACCAAGAAGCTAAATCAAATCAGAAGATAAGAGCAAATACGAGGTACAGGGTGGTCAAACAGGTGATCAGATCCTTGGGAACACCATCATACACGAGGATCAAAATGGATATAATTAAAGACATAAAATAATAAATAATAAAGCAGAAAAAAGAAGCAGTGAATCTCGAAAGATTAATTTGTTTAACACAAACATCAAAACAAATAAGGAAAACCCACAAGAAGAAGAACAAAAAAGGAAAAGAACGCAAGATTCTTCACATGAATATTATATTTTCAAAAAGATCCACAAGAACAATAATTCTATTAAAAATAAAAACCACATGAAAAGTAACTCATCCAATAATTGTTAATATGGAAGATAGAGCATGTGGCAATGCCAATACCAAAAATTCTGACCAAGAGACCTATTCCCTGCAATGAAAATGCACCAATTAGTAAAATAAAGCAACTAATAAATTAATTTATGAAAGTTAGATAAGCACAAAAAGTAATGATGAATAATGTCTTACTGAACAAGAACTATGAGTACTTATGTGCAACCTACACTCCTATTTAACTTGATTAGCTGCTGATCAATTACAACATAAATAAAAGTTAATTCTCAAATCAATTATACCTGTTTAGTTCTTAGCTAAATTATATGTAGGTAAAATGTAACATAATGGTTTATCATTACCTAATACAGGATTCTTGTCCAATAACAATTTTGTTAATAACTCCACTTTCTCTTGCAATGCATCAAACTTTTGAGCATTTAATTTCCTTTCTTCTTCTCTGTCTCTTTTCCTCTTCTCTTTCCTCTTCTCTTTGCCTGTTTTCCTCTTCTCTTTCTTGTTCAACTTGTTGGAGTTTTTTACTCAACTCTGCAAGTTAGCCCACTAAAGACTCCAATATCATTCATGCAGACAATACGATGGTCCTTCATCTTGCTTTTACAGGTTGCCTATGGCAACTGATCACAGTACTCTTCTGTTTGTCTTTTGAAGGTAACAACTCACTAAAATTATGATTTTGCTTGGAATCGGTGTCATTAATGTGTTGAACTGTTAAGCGGCAGCTGCACAAAACGGCAGGAGATATACCCATTCAAAAAACTCAAGAGCTAGCAACCCCTCGCAAGCTTGACACCCAAAGGCCCAGAATGGTCAAACTTCAATCCTACCCACCTGCTGCCTACAAATAGTCGCGTCCTTACGCAAACAACCTATAGCCCAAACGACACCCTCAATAAAGAACTGAAATGGATTTGAACAGAGAGAAGCGGGGCTTTGAAGATTGCAGACGCCTTCTTTAAATAGGTCGTTTTCCCAGGTAGGATTCTAAAACTAGAAAATTATGAAAAAGGCTGTCCGACATAATCAGAGTGGCATGGAAGAGTACCCACGAGAAAGATTCAAGTGGGCAAACCCGCTTTACCTCTGACAGCTTTGAAGAATTTTGAAGGCTTCATTCGCAAGTCGAAGCGACAATAGAGCATCTCCGAAGTCCAACTCTCTCCGAGCAACAACGTCTTACTCTTCTCATTCAACTCAAATACTGCATTAATATCATTGGTTTTAGATCGAGCAGATCCTGCACATAACGCCATGGACCACAGAATCAATGTAGGAACCTTGTCCTTAGAGCTATCAGTCTGGTTTCGCTTGGATCGTCTGTGATCTCGTAGATGTGATGATGATCTTCCCCAAGGGACCAAATCCGGCGTTGTCGGTGGCATGGAGGCGTTTGTTCAAGCGGTTGAGAAGAACTAAAATAATGCTAGAAATAATCAAATAAGAAGTCTAGGATTCAAAAATGAAGAGATGGAATGGATGGGTGAAGAGGAGAGACTACGGGACAATTACAAGTAGTCTTGCCGTGGCCGCTCGAAACGTGAAGGTTAAGAGGGTGAGAGACGCGCAATGGTGCTAGACATGATTGTTCAAAGACCGTCTCAAACAATGGCCGCCAAATGATCTACCACCCCTTCCCATTCTTCTTATTCTCTTATAGCTACCGATCAAAATCCTACTTCTCGTCCCTCTCCCCTTGCGTTGGTGTTGGACATCATCCCCAATCAAAGTTTACACATAAATGATTAAAAAGAAAAAAGTGATTCTTGCGCAATCGGTAGAGATTTTTATAGTATATATAATTTTTTGGGTAATTTTCATCTGGACCCCCCGAGGTTTGGCGTATGTCATTTTTAGTCCGAAAGAACTAAGATTTTGCATCTGCCTCCCCTGTACTATAGAAAAGTCAATTTAAGGACAAATTATCACTTCTATAACGAATTTGCCCTTTTTCTTTTTTTTTTCTTTTTTTTTTTCTTTTTTTATTTTAAGGGGTTAAAGTTTATTAATTTTCAAAATCAGGCCTCTTTCATTACCCGGTTCCCAAATCTCTAGTTCTACGAATTCTAAATTCTTATTTTCAAAATTCTAGTTGAAGATTAGGAAAATGAAAATTAATGGGTGAAACTAAATCTCCAACTAGGGTTCGCATCTGTTGAAAGACCTCTTCGAACTTCTGGTTCGCAACCATGTCTTTGAGTTCTTCATCTTGGAGAAAGTCAGTATCGCCTTGCTTTTAAGCGAACAACAAGACCAGCAATGTTGCTGTGAAGAACTCAAAGACGTGGTTAGAAATTCAAAAGCCTTTCCACAACAACTTCAAGACCCGCAATTTCCGTATTGTATGAAATTGCATCATGGGTTGGCATCTGATTAAAGAAGGACAACAGATCATCAATAGAACCTGACTTCTAATACGCAGAAAGCATCGCATTCAATGAGAAACTATCTCTATGAGACATTCTTTCGAACAGCTGCAGGAGCGTCGAGATGCTCCCGCATTTTGCATAAATGCGGAGAAGACGATTATGAAAGAAAGTAGACTCCGGAGCGAAGGAGTAAATCTTCATGTGAGATTACAATCTCCTTGCTTGATCAGCATCGGCAATTCGAAAGCATTTGCAGAAGAGTTGTGAATAAGCTTCAGGTTCGGCACAGCCACGAGAGTAGAGTTAGTCCACTGCCTCCCGTAGCTTTTGCTTAACCTTCTTCCGTCTTAGAATTCTCTCATTTTCAATGGAGAATCTGAAAGGCCAAACCGGAACTCAAAGTCCCTGACTTTCTCCAAGATGAAGAACTCAAAGACATGGTTGCAAACCAGAAGCGAGAAGAGGTCTTTCATTACGTTTCACCCATTAATTTTCATTTCCTAATCTCCAACTAGGATTTTGAAAATAAGGATTTAGAATTGGTAGAACCAGGGATTTGGGAATCGGATAATGAAAGGAAGGTCTGATTTTGAAAATTAATAAACTTTAACCCCTTAAATGTAAAAATAAAAAAATTAAATAAAAAAAAAAAGATTAAGGGCAAATTCGTCGATAATTTGTCCTTAAATTGACGTTTTCTATAGTACAGGGGAGGCAGATGCAAAGTTTCAATTTTTTTGGACTAAAAATGACATAGACCAAACCTCAAGGGGTCCAGATGAAAATTACCCAATTATTTTTAATAGACAAGCATTTAGGAGTTCAGTGTTTTTGGCTTTTTTTTAAATCCCTTCCTATTTGTATTTATGGAAACAAGGCAGCATGATTGGCGTGAGAATTATAAACCCTTCCTATTTGTATTTATGGAAACAAGGCAGAAGGATTGGTGTGAGAATTGGTTAGCAGTGAGTTTATGAAAAATAACAACTCATTCCTGTAGATTAAATCTCTTACTGTTGAGTTCATCATTTGTCTAGTTGCATTGTGTTTTTTTAAATGAGTTTAAACTTTGAGAAGAATTCATGGAGTTGGTGAAGAAAAGCCCTGAAAACATCAATGGAGATTTTAGAAAATCTAGCCATGAACAAGAAAAGTCAGGGAAGAGCAAGATGTAGAAGTAAAAGAAGAAATAAAAAGAGAGAAAATACTCAAATGAGTGAAGAAAGAAAAAAAAGAAGAGAATTTGAAGTCCATTAATTAAAAAAGAAAATCGTCAACTTCATAAATTAATTGAGAGAAGAAATATATACTTACAATTATATTGATATGTTTAAAAGAGAAAATAGCCAACTTCTATAAATTAAGTGAGAGAAGAAATAAATACTTATAATTATATTTGAATAAAAGGGATAATTACTGTTGCCCCCTTGTACTCTGATTTTATTAGTACTTTATCCCCTCTACTTTTTAAAATTGCAAATCCAACCTTTAACTTTTTCTAAAATTACTAATGCCCCCTTCAGTTAAGCTCAGTTAGTTTCTTCGATGATGTGGCATCTATATATTTTTTCGAAAACCCAAAAATAACCCTACAATTATCTATTTACTTATTTACTCTTTTGCAAGTTATAATACTATCTTTAATTAACTATGGAGAGAAATTAACTTTAAATTAATTTTTCTTTTCTAAAAAGAAACTACCGAATAAAGAAAATACTTGATTTTGATTTTTCTTCTCTAAAAAGAATTCACCGAATAAAGGAAATATGTGATTAAATAAAACTTAAAATAGAAACTAAAATATTAGGAAATATCAAATGTAATTCAAAGTTGAAAATTGAAAATCTCCTAATATATGTTAACCATTGTACAAAGTGTGTGGTCCCACCAAAGCTAAAATTTATTGTAGAATATAAGATTTTAAGGATATAATTGACATTCAATATAGTTTCTAAAAATGAGGATAATGTCATATTTTTTAACTTAATTTTAATAAAGGGCAAAATAGACATTAAATATTTGATGTTAACAACCACTTAACACCGTTAGAAGTGAGGGGGGCAACAGTAATTTCATAAAGAAAGAGGTTTGATTAGTAATAAAACCAAAGTACAAGGGGTTAAAATTCTAAAAGAAGCCCCTATGTACCCAAAAAAAAATTATAAATCTCCGACTAATGTAAGAGTTGAGTCTCTTCATGAACATATCTATAAATAAAACTACTGAAGCAAAAGATGTTGTTTACATGAAATCAACAATAGAAGGAAAGTAGAATTTTGTGGGGGAAAAAAGAAACTCTTACAGACAAAAGAAAGAAAGGCATTTATTTTGTGCATAGTTAGGTATGTAGAAATAACATTTTTTTATTGTTCATATACGTTTGATCATGATAAATACTTCTTAGGCATGAATTAGAATTTGTTTCTTATTGCAAGTAGTTTCCTTCGTTCGCACAACCTTCAAACTTGTGTTCCTGCCAAATTAATTATTCATGATCTTAAAAATGGTTCAAAACCAAAACCGAGACATGTATTAAATGGATCTTACAATTGTACAACCCTTGTCAGTAGGAAATTGTAGTCAATATTTCTCTATCAAACACGAATAAATGTGGAAAGGCCAAGTCAATTGGCATGTCTTACTTGATTATGTTTGTAACTTTGTTCGACCCAAAATGCTAAATTGCTTTCTATCCTTCTATATCTATCAAACCAGGCCATTGCACAATGGGATGAGCTACACAACTAGTCATCCGAACATATAATGAATTCCATATTCTCAATAAAACTGAAAACAAGATGTTTGGTCATTCCAACCCAAAAAAGGAACAAAAAGAAAAGTATTATGTTGAATACCATCTTAACTCCATTGAGACGTTGAGACCATTGAATAGGTACGTTTGAAAGCCAAAAAGTAAATTGGCCCACTACGGAAGAGACAAACCAATTGAATTCAAATAAAGGAACGGAAAATTGGGATTTCAAATACATCAACGGAGAAGGAGACCACATCACGAGAATGTAAGATTACATTTAATAGAACCATTGCAACATCACCTCAATCGTATAATGTGCAAACTGCAACAAACCACAAACAATCCAACAATGCAAATTAGAAGACGAGTGGGCTTCGGATGGTATACAAACATTACAACCCAAAAAATAAGGCAATGAACCACGTGCATACGCACGTGTTATTTTCCTAGTATGTATAATAGGAACCTGTACATGTATAACTTAACTTTATCATTAGACATTCAATTGAGAAGCATTAAAGTTAACATATAATCAAGAGACCTCAGAGAATGTATATCACTTAAATTTATCACATCTAGCTCATAGTATTCTAAGCGGTTCACTACAACAAAAAGTGCTTTTGCCACGGAAATTTACCGTGGCAAAAGCCCTGATACCGTGGCAAATACATTTACTCGACGGCAACTTTCAGTCGGGTTTCCGTCGGTTGGAAAGCCGTCGTAAGCATTCTACGATCGAAATTGGTGGGGGTTGGTTCTGTTAGCTTTAGCCACGGTAATTAGTTACCGTGGCAAATACTCAAGTATATGCGACGGTACTTACCGTGGCAAATACCTAAGTGTATGCTATGGTAACAATCGTGGCAACTATTTCACTATATACTACGGTATTAGGTTACCGTAGCAAATAGTTTGTTTAGAGGGCCCACGTCTTTGTCTTTTTTGCTAATACTTCTTCTTCTTCTTTTTTTTTTTTTTTTTTTTGAATCGAGTTGTGCTTGTTCCACATGCTCGATCCACACTCTAAGTGCTAGAAACTTTTCTTTTTTTTGGATGTGCAAATCTAATTGGTAATGGCCATGAGACTTTAAATGTACAATCGAGCACCATCAAGATGGAGAAGAAAACAGGTAGACAATATCCCAATAGAGTAATGCAGCACTAGAACTCAAAATTTTCAAGTAGAACTTTCTTGATCCAAATCAGAATACAGAACTTTCTTGTTACAGCACAAAAATCTATCATACAGTTTATACAAATTAAGAATGGCTGGTAGTGCAAAGACCATCACCATAGTCTAAAAAACTAAATAGGAGAGCTCGAGAATGAGGTTTTCACTCTTCGTCTTCCAAAATCGGAAGTGAAAAATAGGCGCAGCCACGTGGGGTTGGGCGGGAGGAGTTTGAGAAAAGGCGGCGGTATATTTTTTGGGAATACACTGTCGGTTTCATAAAACCGCCACAGGTTAGGTATATTCGCAGCTGTCACATCCCGCCCATATACACCCAGCCTATACCCTATCTGGGTTACCCGGGGGAGTGATCCACAACCCAAAAAATCAAGTTTAGGAACGATCATATCCATTTAGCACTATAATATAATCTAAAGCAAGAACAAATCATTGTATTCTAATAAGTTAATAATTAAATTCAAGAAAAGATCTCAGAAGGATCACTAAGAATATCAGAGTGTGGAATAACAAGATACCAAATCAAAAGACAATTGTGGAGTATAGCGGAAATATACTCCACAAACATATGTGGAAGGTAGATCAAAATCTAAGGTTAAGCTCTAAGCTAATAGAAGTAAAGTAAAAGTCTAGAAGAATGTAGAGAAAACTATTCCACATCTTCAGTCGGCTCTTCGTCTTCTTCGGGTCTTCATCTTCTTCACCTTGCGCTTCCTTATATGGACCGTCATAGAAATCCGAACCCTGTGGAGAAGTCTAACAAAAGATATGGTACAAAAGGAGTGAGTTTCAAAAGAAACCCAGTAAGGCAAGTTAACTCATAACAACATAAATAACATGCGGCAGAACATAACAAGATGCAATGCAATATGAAACAGATAATGTATGTATGCATCTAAACTCTATGTATGATGGTCTCTGTTTGGCAGACATGCTTTAAGTCATAGCACCATACTTCTTTGGGTAGGTCTCAAATCACTCATCATCGGTTGGTAATGGGTCCGGCATCCCTCGGGACATTCCATGGCAGGGGGTTAAGTCACCGCTCTCTCACATCACCATTGGTCTAAGTCTTGGCGCATGTCGGGGGTTCAGCCTAGCCCAATGCAAGTCATCTACTCGGTCACATCAACTCAGTTCCAGATACGTCCATTCCTCGTCCCGACGATCCTTTCCGGTATCCTTCACACTAGAGTCCTAATAGTCCCCGACTACGGACTCATCAACCCTATTGGTTATCCACACATGATAAATGGGAAGTTCTCATGTCCTCTCACGGGTTGGTTGCCGGTCTTGAGCGCCCATGAGCCCAAGTCTATCCATATGCAACCCTCCAATAAATGTCCCCCACAATGTGATTCCCGTCCTCTCACTGGTTGGTTACCGGTCTTGAGCGCCTGTGAATCCCCATTGCGGCCACGAGTCGTTCGGTCTCAATTCCCTTCCGAATCGGGTCTGATATGATGGGGACATCCTTGCCAAACACTGTTAGACAGTCCTAGGTATGACACCCAATGCTTCGGGAAAGTGTCAATGGGCAACCCCGAAAACATCCCATACTATTTTTGGTAATGTCCAAGGACAGAAGTGTCAAAAGGATTCCTAATCCAAAACAATACCTAATCAAACACATTCTCAGATCAGTCATGTCATACACAATCAACAATTCATCATATAAAAGAGAATATAAAGTCATGATCTAATCATTAAACAATATAGTAATAAGCAATTCATATAAGCTTGAATAATGAAAAAGAAAACATAAGAGAAGTGCTAATGTACTTTCAGTAGTACACCAGAAGTATAAAATACAAGAACAGTAAATAAACTCAGAGTTTCTTAAAGTAGAAACCAGAGAGTATACGATCTATGTTATTATGAAATAACTGTCCTTACCTTGATTATCGCCGAAGATAATCCAAAGATCAAAGAGAGAGACTCCAAACTAAGCAAATAAACCCCTAACAATCATAGATATAACATTAGGAAAGATACCTAAAAGATCAGAGAGCAAACGCATCAAACAGAGCGAAAAATGAAGCTCACGCCTTCATTGGTCGAGTGCTTGGTCTCTATCGACCGATCGACCAACCGTGTTAGTATGGAATTACAAAAACTAGATTGGTCATAACTTCTTCGTTTGAAGTCGGATTGATCCGAAATTTGAAGGGGAACTTCCTAGAACGTATTAGAACTATATAGGAAGGTAAAATCATCAAGTCAAGGTCAAAAGATGGTTTCTTGATTTGAACCAAGAAGTTAGGGTTTCAATCTTATGGCTCTCATGAAAAGGCTAGGGTCACAAGATGAAAGGGATTAATTTGCTTAGCAATTTGATAACAAGAAAGTCATTGGAAAAGGTTTAGGTTAACAGAAACATAACCCATGTGGCTACCCTCGCATGGGAGGTTCCCCAAGGGTTCCAAAAGAATTTACCAGGGTAGAGTTTCAAGAAGAATATTCAGGGCTAGGGTTGAGATCACGATGATGATCATAGATCTCAAAGAATAGAATGAGATCATGGAATAGATGGTTGCAAGAATGCAGCATCTTCTTCCTGATCTCAATCAAGAACAAGATTGGAGAAAGAATAATCTATAATACAGAAGAAATACAAACCTTGAATTGGCAGATCAGAGATGAGAGGCTTCAGATCTGCAGAGGAATCTTCGAAATCACCAAAGAGAGTTTCAAACGAGTCTTCCCACGTTCTCAAAGTGTTTTGGAGGCAGAAGATACTAAGAAACACGAAGTGTGCTTAAATAGAAAGTGAAAAACCCTAAATCGAAGATTTTCTCGGATCTTTGGCCCCATTGGTCGATTGGTTGGTCTACTGGCCCCAGTCGACCAAGCAGTCGACGAAGCACAGTTCAACAACTTCAGACAAGGATTCAGAGGGCTATACGGGGTCAAATTGAGTGGGGTTTTCTCCTACAAGTCAATCAAGAAGTCTAGTTTCTAGAAATACCTTCGGATTGAGCACGGGAGTTCATTAGGTACTTCAAATAATTCACCCCTATTCGATGCACAGTTTCTCACTAAACATTGACAATGCTTCTAAGTATGGATCACCATCAACAATATCCATGGGTTTTGGGTCACATACCATGTCTTCTATAGAGAGAGCCCACAAAGACTTCTTCCTTCACTTCGGGACCTTGGAGTTACCCTAAGGAAAGGATTGACATGACTTCCTAAGGCTTTCAAAGGGTAGTAACACTGTTATCAAGGTCCAACTTCAAGTTCAAACATTAAACTAACATTTCTTCACCCAAAACAGATAGAGTGTCCCGGCTAGGTTTGGGCTAGATTTCACAGCAGCGGTTTTGGTAAAACTGCTGCAAATGCTTAAATATTTAGTGGCATTAATACACAAAACGCCACTAATATACTTATAAATTCAGACTGTTTTTGAAAACCACCACTAAATGCGTGTTACTTTCACATTCTTCCATCCGCATCGGGGTGGGGTGGGTAGGTTTTTAATAATTAGTGGCGGTTTGTTATAAACCGCCACTAAGTATATATTATTAGTGGCAGTTTATCACAAACCACCACTAATTAAGCATCACTAATTCCCTTTTTTCTTGTAGTGATGTGAGTTTAATGATCTTCTAAACAATGCTATTTGGACCCTTGTCCAACCTTTTCGAGGTTTAAATATTGTTGTTACAAGTGGGTGTTCCGTATTAAGAGAAAGGTTGATGGAAATCTTGATCAATACAAAGCACGCCTTAATACCAAGGGATACAACCAGCATGAATGCCTTGATTATCAACAAAAAGCTTAGCATGATAGTTGGTGCCAGTCTTCTTTCCAACTGAGTTTGCTATTATACTTGGAAGGACACATGGGTCCTTAGTTGTATGGATAGACAAGGATTGATCTTCAATTATATGTTGACTTTGTAGTAGCATGAACGGTGGAATCTTGAAGATTTTCTCTTATGGTGCCTATGTATTTCCTAGTTATTAGTTGCATGATGGATCATCGTTCCTTTGAATTAGATATGGATCCATATAATGTAGTGTTAGAATGAATATTGAATATAGCATTGATTGAAACAAAAATGGATCAAAGCAATACAAAGCTTTAAAAGCAAAAGGAATAAAAATATGTTCATCCCTAAACATACCCTTCAAGTGTTTCGAATTTAGAAAAATACGACATTTTGTACCCAAGTGCCCAAACAAGAAGAAACATGAAGATGAAGAGGATAGCCTTAGAAGCAAAAGGAAAAATTGTTTTCGCTGAATTTACTAACATCTCTATTGTTGATGCATCAAGGAATGAGATAAGAGAGATAAATTTAGAGGCCTGCATGAACTACTATACACTCTTAATGATTTAAAGGATGAAAGCAAGAGGCCGGATTAGGAAGCTAATTAAACAATCAAAGAGACAAACAAGCTAATGATTCAACAATTTGAAGGATGAAAGAAAGAGGACAAGGAAACAGACTTTTTTTATTTTTGGAGGTATCAAACTAGGTAACTTTGCCTTGATTACCTTTTGGAACCAATAACAAATGAACATGATGGAGGAGAGAGAAGCTGAATTTCGGTTGAGAGAGAAAATTTTGTTGACGGCCAAAATTTGCAACCACCAGGGAGAGGGGAGGACCTCCAATCTTCTTAGGCATGTGATTGATAGGTTTCTTACACTGGGTGTAATAGGGGGGGATTCAAGAATTTCCCTGAAACACTTCAAGAGCCGATTCACGCTGGAAAATATAGGTGTGTGGTGATTCCTTAGCCATTAAACAAGACGCAATGTAACTAGCTCACGTTTGCTCTAATTGGCGGGGCTTGATTTCCGGTAAACTTCTATGGAGGAGGTGCAAAAGGAGGTGAAAGCGTGGAAAGTAGGGCTGCAATCAGCATGCGTTCTATAGGGTAGAGGTTTGTTATTTTTCAATTCAATTATGAGGGCAATGGACGATGCTTGGAGACATGGTCCATGTAAGATTGCTTCTCAATTAGTGAGGTCTGAACGATGGAGGCCACGCTTTATCATTAATGGTTCCCAACTTTCTACGAAATTTTTTTCGGTGCAATTTCTCGTGTTGCCGTTAGAAAACTGGCATGTACGTGGAATGTTTTGAATTGCAAAGGCAGTATGTCATCCTATTGCACAGGACAATAGAAAGGAGGAATGTTTGCGAACTTTGCCCATGTCCTGGGTCAACTGGACAAAGAATTTGAGCAAGTGAGTGACGCTCAAGTTGAGTGGAGTAAACATAAATAAGGGAAGCTCTTTAGTTTTAATCAAAGAGCAGTGTAGGAGGTTAAGAAGAAAATGTTTTCCTCCAGTGGCGATTTTGTCACTCGGTAGTCCAATGTACCTTACAAAAATCTTGACCTTACGTGGTGGTGGAAAAAGCTGCTGGTGACAGGGAAGAAGACCCTCAACGGAGCTCCGATGGTGCAAGATGCGGTGGATGGCATGGATAGGCAGGAATCCATTTTGAGCAAAACTCTAGAAAATTTAGCAAGAAATTTTGTGGAAACCTCCACTTTTTCTTAGTCCTATGATGCTCAAAAGCTGTAGATGTAACTAGGTTCCATGAGGAAGGGATGGATGATTCGTAGAGGTTTAAATTTTGAAAATTCTGAAAACGGCAGAATAGTAACCACATCACCAATAGAGGGGCCCATACAAAGCAAGTTTCCCAAGAGGCGGGATTCTCATAGTCGGATTATGGGGGAGAACCTAGAGCCTACCACGA
Organism: Hakea prostrata; assembly: GCF_041222555.1. Classification (NCBI taxonomy): domain Eukaryota; kingdom Viridiplantae; phylum Streptophyta; class Magnoliopsida; order Proteales; family Proteaceae; genus Hakea; species Hakea prostrata. The sequence goes on along the minus strand of NC_142609.1, from coordinate 18,871,228 downwards.
ATCAAATTGAGGGGGCACCCGAGGAAGAGATGGATGATGAAGTGGATTCTAGAGTTTTTTATATTTTGAAAATTCACAAAATTTGGAAAGATGATAAACTGGTGGACACATTGCCGAAAAAGGGGGCCAACACAAAACAATTAGGACAGGAGGCAGACTCTTAGAATTCAGTTTCTAGGGAGAACTTTGAGTATACCACAAGTTCAATTGAGGTGACCCATATGGAATCTCTTCTATATATGGAGGGTGAATTGACCATTGATAAAGTATCTCATGATTTAATGGTCAATCCAACGGTTCGGTTGAGTCTTGCAGGTGAGGCCAAGACATTATGGTATTGGCTGAACCGGTGGGGAAAAAAAGGGCAACATGGTGGGCAAGGGGGAAGGAATCAACCAAGCTCGAGTTTGCGGGTTTATATAATTAAAGGGTGATCTCAAACAGTAGCCAAAGGGAGATTGCTGTTGAAGAAATTGATCGACTCTTGGTGGAGAAAGAAAACATTAGGATCAAATCGAACTAATATTATTGGCTCTTTTGATGAGGAAGGGGTTTTTCAAATTCATGACATTCTTTTAGAATAACAGGGGTGTGAGGAAGAAGGCAAGTATCCATTGTGTGCAAATGTAATTTTTCTTGATGTGATATTTTCTTTTTTCTATTCTTAATTAATACAAATAGCCTTTTATCTCAGAAAAAGAAGAAGGTCATTTTACCTTACTTCAAAAATTAAACTTTCATCTAAATGGGGTTTATTATTGTACCATATCAAATCAATTCATATTATCTACTATAAGTACATGCTGCTAGAATAATATGGTAGATTTTTAATACCGTCTGCATTTGGAGACCATACATAATGCTGAGTCAATATTCATATCTCTTGATGATACCATGACCAACATATATGATATCATTACGTATTTATAACTCTATACCGAAAAAGTTCGTCATCTTTGTTTGATGCATATTAATACCCTTAAAGTGGATTTTAGTAGATCTCTTTTTGAATTCATACTAGAAATCTTTTCTTAGGTGCTTTTCTACCAAGAAACAGTTTCCCCCCCCCCCCCTCTTCCATTGAAAATTCCCTTATTTAGGTATTTCCCTTGATGGTCTAGAGTATTAATAGGATTTGGTACAAAACAATAATCATGTTCATAATGCCTATATATACAAAAGGTATGATATTTCTTTGTCATTAAAAGCATCTGTCTAAGTACTTCACCAACACGAGCTTTTTACAAAGAAATGGCTTCACTCAAGCTTCAGTTAGTCTTTCTGTTCGTCCTCTCTCTTATTCTCTTTGCTGGATCTATGGGTAAGTGTCTCCTCTCTCTTGCTAGATTTCGTATAAATATAGAAATAGAGATGCAAAAGCTATATTGATTCTTCCACTTTTCATTTTTATGCAGCAAGAGAAGTGAGGGAGTTAAGTGGAACTGCTAAGGATCCTGGTTTCACTTTCCAAGGACAGAAAATGATGTACAATGTGAAGGATATAAGTGAAATTGCAGAGCAAAAAGAAAAACCTTGTTTCTCCTGCAAAGGAAACCATAGGGCATAGACTCTTATGTCTTGGAGAGGGATGTGCAACTGGTCCTCAATGTGAAATAAATTTTGAAAATGGAAGTCATGTAATATGAAGGATTAAATAAATAAGGGAAGATTTCTGGTTCTTCTAGATACATACCTCCTATTTATTAATACTCTCTCACTAAAATTTTAAAATAAGAATTCTCAAGAAGCAAATTCTTGCCTCTCCTTTATCCAATCATGCCTACAATTTTAAAGGAACAAAAAACTCTATTTGGTCTTCTAGGTGAATACACACTGTGCATAATAGTGAGGGTCATCGGGTTGAAAACTCCCTATCTTAATTCCTAACTGTTATAAATAATATTGATTGTGGATATCCATCATCCCCCAATAGACAATACTTCCAATGGAAGATCTCAACCACCTCAGCATACAATCTTGGTGATTCACATTCCCATCTTAATTGAAGATTACAGTGATCTCTACACACAATGTTGGCAGTCAATTTTTCCATTGTTTACACCTTCTATCTTGGGTGGCAATCTATGTTTCCATATCAAGAATATCTTATTGTGTGTAAGAATCATATATTGTATTTCTTTGTAGACTCTGATATTTCCATATTAGAGTAGATGTTTCTTTTACTATAAATATGTAATGCATTCAACTGAATGGACTAGTTCTGATTGAACTCATCTTGTCTTTCTTTTTTGTATTCAATATCTTCTTTATTTTATAACACGTTATCAGCACGATTCCGCTCGAAGTAATTGTGAACGACTCCGCTTGAAGTATTGCGTTTTGAGAAGAAAGACAATTGACTATGTATCATTATGTTTTCTATTTTAAAGTGAAAAGAATGATCGACTTCCTCGCACGTTTTTGTAAACAATAGAGTTTACCTTGTCCATCTTGAAATGTAAGTGCATCATGATAAAAAGGTATGTGTTTTATTGAATCTAAGAATCAATCAAATAATAAGATATTAGATTTCCTTAACAATTGTGATTTGTCATTAACAATTGATTTTGTTTTATGTATATAGTGGTTGCTAGCTTTGCACCACAAATATTATTAAATGCACCTGAAGTTGCAATATTTGAAACTGTAAATAAATACAGTTCTACAGATACACATGAAGTTGCAAGATTTGAAACTGTAAATGAGTACAGTTCTGCTGATGCATATGAAGTTGCAAGATTTGAAACTATAAATGAGTACAGTTCTGCAGATACACTTGAAGTTGCAAGATTTGAAATTGTATATGAATACGATTCTGAGATGCACATGAAGTTGCAAGATTTGAAACGCAAGATTTAAAACTGTAAATAAATACAGTTCTGTAGTTTTTGAAATTAATTCTCTATTGAAATTATAAGGAGAAAATATTATTCATGAAAATATGCCAGCAAATTTTAAAGTTTCAGATTTGTTGTTGATGCGTCCAAAATCTGCTCAGCCCTTGGATCTCCACGTGATGTCCTGCAAAACGAAAGCGTCAGATGTGGCCCGACCGCTGGGGTCGGGAGTCCACCTCCGAAGGCTAAGTCAGTTGATGAACTTAATCACAAACGGCTCTGCTAGAAGCACAGAGCTAATGAATGAAGAAATGGGAAAGGTGATCTAGATAGCGGGACGCCGATAGTTTGGATCTATCGGTATGTATCCGAACTTTGAGTCTCGGATAGTATTCTTTTTGATCGATTGATCCGTCCCTCACCTTGTATGGTAGTGAGGTTTATATAGAGTGTACCTTCGAATCTCCTTCGTTGGATGCACTCGAGCCTTCTTTGGGTAGTCGTTGGATCTTATCAATAAGATCCGTTGAGCGATAGACTTCTACTAGTTTGGGCTAGTAGAGGACTCCTGAGATAACCGTTAGGTTATGCGATAGTTATCCCTTTGATGATGATTATCCGCAGCCGTCGGTTTAAGTCTCTTTGTCATCAAGGTGATTACCCTAATCCATAAGTAAGATTAGGGCACGCTTGCGATAGAATAATCTTTCTTCTTCGACAAGCCATCTTACGGATCCGGTTCGCTCGGGGAGCGATCCGTTTTTCTCCGTCTCGACCGGGGTCGAGGGTCGGACCAGGTATGAACCCGGTCAAATCATAAACTCTCCATATCATGAGCCCCCCAGACCAAGCGTTCGGTCGATCCCGAGGGCTTGGTTTTTAACTGGGTTCGTCGTCAGGTGATGATCTCTGCGTGCTTCATTAAATGTCATATCACATTTAATGCGGTGGTCACTTTTCCTCGAGCGTTGTGAGTGTAAGGCCACATGTCTTCGTTGCAGTTGATCTGTCGTGGCTCACGTCATCCAAGCGACGGTTTCCGAACGCCTATTTCGGATTCGTGAGTTCAAACTTTCAAAACGTCTTTGAATCTTGATCGTTGATTTTGAATCAATCTCGATCGTTCAGATTCCCGAACACTCGTGCGGGAGTTTTAAAAGCGGTTCGTTGTCTTCGTAGGTTTCATTCTTCTTGTGTGGAATTTGAACCTTTGTCGTGCGCTTCGCGCCTTCCTGCTCTCAAGCTTCCGTCTCACTTGAATCGGTAAGTTCTTTGGTCTTTTCTTTTTGTAGTTTACTGTAACGAGTAATGGCGGACGATAGGGCTTCTTTAGTACCCCATGTTGGTGATAGCAGTGATGCTTTTGCTTCTCCTGCTCCCGAACAGTCGGATAGTGATAACAAAACCCTAACCATCCTCTGGCAGGAGTTCGCTGAAGTTTCTCAGAAAGGTTTTGAAAGAAAAACCGAAACTTCTTCTGTCCTTATCGAGTCTGGATCTTCCAAGATCTTTGATTCTTCTAGGCAACCTCAAACCTCCGGGTCCAATGGTGGGCCTGGCTCTGTTCCTTCCATTTATAATGGAGAAACCCTTCTTTCGGATGTCCAAGATTTTGACCTTCCTTCCTCATATCGGGTTAGGGCTCCCCACCCCGATGAGAGGGTTGATTCATCCCTTTCGGGTGAATTTTCTCTGTACATAGATGCCTTTGGAAAGCGGGGTTCGCTTTCCCTTTTTTAATCCTTTATTCTCCGCAGTTTTGGATCATTGGAACATTTGTCCCGGAATGCTCCTCCCCAATAGCTGGCGTCTCATCGTCGGCTTCTTGGGTTTGTGTTTTGAGCTTGGCATCACACCATCTCTTTCTCTTTTTGTACATTTTCATGTTCTTTCTATCTCCCATCCTCCCGGATGGGTCTTTCTTTCCAAACGCAATAAGGCTGAACTTGATTGGAGGGGCAGCATCCTTGTCAAAGGAACTTGCCCTTCTAACCACAAAAGATGGCGCGAACGATACTTTTTTCGTCGAGCGCCTCCATCAAATCTTAACTTCCCGACCACCTGGAGGAGGTTTATTTCTTCGTCCGAAAGTAACCGAGGCCTTCCCTTATCCAAAGAAGACGAGGCGGCCATCAGGAAGATCAAATCCATTCCGTGGTATCAAGAGATACATGGATATGAAATGGAGTATAACTCCATCCTTGAAGATCTTGGGGCTTGGCTCATTGTGAGCTTCTAACCATCATCCTTTGATTTGACTGAAGTGATATGTCTTGAATTCCGATTCTTGTCCTTCTTCTTTGCAAGTGCCTCCCGGAACGAACCCCGAAAACTCTGCGGGTGAAGGCCGCTAGGGCCGTTGTGACAGCCGAGCAACGATCGCCTGGGGTCTTGACTGCAGATCAAGAGGCTTCTCTTCCCTCTCCCGACCCCTCTTACGGGGGTATCGGGAATATCAGGCTTGTAGCTGATGCTTCGGGTAAAGGGAAGAAACCAATGGTGGAGAGGGCTAATGCCTCCTCCTCCGTCCGAACCAAGAGGAGGCATGACACAATTGATGCTCCCTCCAACAAAAAATCCAAAGCTTCGACGGATGGTGAGGAAGTCTTCATCCCCCAGTGGACCCCGAAGATGACCGAGCGGGGTCACTCGGGATCCGAGAAAGCTGCGAGTGGAGCTCCCTCGGTCTTGCTCCTTCGATCACCAGGAGTTTGAAGCCCTGGATGACACCTCCCTTGTTAGTCAATCTACAAGGTAACGGTTTTCTTGCTTACTTATGTTTTCATAATTTCTTATGACTTCTTCTGATATCTTCCGTCTTCCCGGGAATGCTTTGTGTTGAGCTTTTATCAACACATGGAAGCATTGAGCCGGGTTGGTCGCACCCAAGACCGTGCTACAAACTTGTGAAGAGAAATTGGCCAAGGCCAATTCTGAAATAGACCAGCTGACTGCAGCTACCGTGGAGCTGCAGAAAAAGCATGAGGAAGAAGTGATCTCCCTCAAGGAAACTCTTGAAGCTTCGAGAATTCGTGTCTCTGCTGCCGAGCGCGAGGCCAAGAAGCAAAAGGCAGCTGCCACGTTGTTTGGTGACAGCCTTGAAATCAAAAGTAGGGATCTCGAAGAACATCTGAAGTTGGCAATCCCTAGCAAGCCTGAGCATATAAAGCCAGACCTTCGAAAGGAGTGCATTCGGAAATACCTGAACAGCGTACCTTTCTCCGAATTGCTAGGTTTCTACAACATTCATGCTTATCGCATGGGGCAGAACGACGTTTGGGAGCAGATCCTTGGAACGATCCACGACTTCGACACTTGCTCCTTTTCGCGAGGTATGCCACCCGGAGGTTTTCGGGAAAGTTGGTATGGATCTCCCAGGACCGGGCTTAGGGAGTAGATGATCCTTTTCCAGCTGACCCTCAATATGAGGCATATCTCGATGACGAGCCGGCACTTCCAGAGGAGAAATCACAAGCCGAGTCTCAAGTTGTTGCTGTAGAGGATTCAGCCGATGTCACTCTTGAGGAAGGCTCTTCTCATGGTCCTGAGAAAAGTCCTCCCGACCAGGGCCCCTCGGGCAACAATGAAGAAAAGGCTTAGGGAGTTGTTCTTTTGTAAAGATGTACCCTCAATATAATGAATAGACATTTCTTTATTCATGTTGGCCACAAAATTTCTCCGTCTCCTGCCGAAGTATTGCCTTGAATATCAAAGTATTAATGATAAAACTTATCACTTAACTTTTCATTCCTCGCCAAATAATGATCTTATAGAAATATTGTGAAGATGCGTTTCGGGAAGATGCGTTAATTCTTCCCCACTACTTCATTTATTGCAAAGTCCGCACGTTTCCCTTCTGCGAAGTTCAATCATTTTCCTGCTTTTGTGTACCATTCACTGTTTCCAATGAATCGGAAATACATCCATTATTTTAATGGCAGTGCGACGATTGGAGGTTTCTTTGCATCAGGTGCTCGCTTCCACATGTTTCCATGTGGCATCCCTTCGACCGTTGATCTTGCTTTTTGAGGATTTCGAAGCGTCGTTTCGATCTGGGTCGTCGGTTGTCCTTAGCCTTCAACCGTCGTCTTATACCTGAGGCTATTTAAAGCCTTCGTGGGTACTCTCCATATATCCCGACTTCGCAAGATAGATTTGCTAAAGTGCCAAAGCAACCTTTCGTCCTTCGGCACCGCTTCCGTATTCCTCGTACTCCAACGACGGCTCTATCCATTTCGAACAAGTGAGTTTTTTGATTTCTCATTTCTTTCCCCTCTTCCCCCGAAGTAAACTACAGTAGTTATACTTGGGGTTTAGTTTGTTGGTCTGTCGGAAACTTTAGAAAACTAGGGTTTCCCCATTGTTCTTGTCGTTTATTTCTGATGCGATATGGCTGGTTTTTTTGTTGTTTTGCATAGTGGCTCCCAAGATCAACCCGAACTTTATCAAAGCAAAATCTCGTAAGAATAGCGTTCCGTCGGTGGTGATTGGGGCCAGTGTGGTGGTTTCAGCTAGTGAATCCTCCAAGCGTAAGGCGATCGCTGGCGGTGAATCTTCAAGTCGATTCCTGCGGCTTCGTTGATGCCGTCCACTGCGCCTCCTTTGCCCGAAGTGACCGCTCGTCTTTCCCAGGGAAGATCTTGATCACTCCGTTGCCGATGGTGCTGCCGGCACTCCTGGCTGGTGAGCTTTGTTGAGTGAGCTTTGTCGGTGCACCCCCCAAAGAAGACTCTTCGGGCATCCGAGGCAACTATGTTGGCGTACGATGAAGGTGTGGTCCCAGCAGGTGCTGCTCCTATTTCTAACTCCGGTGCTTGTTTGGCATCCTCCTCCTCTCCTTCGAGTTGGAGGATTTTGCCACCAGGAAGCGCCGTGGGGTGACAAGTGATGAAGCTCGGCCTTTGCTTGGTGTAGTTCATCCTTCTCATCCTTTGCTGAATTAGTGTCAAACGAGTTTGACAGAGCGTTGGAATGGTGTACTTGCTGCTCGAATGACTTCGAGAGCGCAGTTCTTTCCAAACTTCCGGATGAAGTCTTTACGAAGTCACTGGTGATGTAAGTCTTTCTTCATTATCCTCCGATTTTGAAAAATTACTTTTCTCGCTCCTCGCTAACTCGAAAGTTGTTTGCAGGAGTCTTCTTTGTAACTTCCACAACCAAGTGGAAGCGGTTACTAGACTCGGTAGGTTGAGCAATGAAGTTTCTAGGCTTCGGGAAATCTCTGAAGCTAAAGATGTTGAGATTGCTCGCCTTAAGAATCTAGCTTGGGAGGTGGCGGGGAGAAAAGAATTCGATGATTGGTCGTCTTTGGTCGGATTTGGATGATGCCAGGGAGAAGATCCGGCGACTGGAGCGGACAGTTGGAAAGTCGGGAGCTAAAGGATCTGAAACATTACCCAAAAGGCAAGCTGTCGTTCCTTTGCTCGAATCCCTTCCAACTGATGTTCGCAGAGCCTGCGTCTTCAAGTATTTACACAGTAAGCCTTTTGTTGATATGCTGAATGCTTATAACTTGCAGGCGTACCGGGATGGTGAGAACGAAGTATGGGAATCAATATTAAGGAAACATCCTCATTTTGATACGACTCCCTATAGTGCTGTTTGCCATCCTGAAGTATTTACCGACACGGGTATTCTTCCTCCCGATTGGACCAAGGATAAGATTGATCCTCCACCTTCCGATCCGGATATTATGCAATATCCGGAAGATTCTTCTGTTTATTCTCCGCTGGAAGAAGTCAATTATGACGAGCTTGTGCCGAATGCGAGTTTGGTCGAGGACCATTCTTCTCCTGGACAAGCTGGACAAAGAGTATGAAATTGCGGAGGATTTTCTGAATATCGAAATATTTTTGTAATCCTCATTTCTTCTCTTCTTTTCCTTGACTCCTCACCAATGGTTGACTCATATGTTTATTCTAGCAA